>NC_053026.1:417865966-417873466 GCF_003073215.2 Triticum urartu | reverse complement strand
TTCTTGCCAATACATTATCCTCATTCTGTTCCAGATTGTAATCCCTAATGAAAAAAATAGCTCCATGAGCAAAAGCCCCTGTCATGATGAACCCTGCAATATATTGGTGATGTGTATATAAAGCAGCTTGAGTAGTAAAGTCTTGTGCTATGAATGCATAAGGAGGTAAAGAGTACATATGTTGAGCTACTAAGGAAGTAATAACCCCTAAAGAAGCTAGAGCAAGACCTAACTGAAAATGAATCGAATTGTTGATTGTGTCATAAAGGCCCTTATGCCCACGCCCTAATCGACCCCCCGGAGGAGTATGCGCTTCTAAAAGATCTTTAATACTGTGCCCAATTCCGAAGTTAGTTCGATACATGTGACCGGCAATGAGAAAAATAAATGCAATAGCTAAATGATGGTGAGCCATATCGGTCAGCCACAAACTTTGTGTTTGTGGATGGAATCCCCCAAGAAGAGTTAGAATGGCAGTTCCCGCTCCTTAAGCGGTACCAAATAAATGATTACTCGAATCAGGGTTTTGGGCATAAAGATTCCATTGAACCATCAAAAGGGGTCCCAACCCCTGGGGATAGGGTAATACATCTAAGAAATTATTCCATCGAACGTACTCCCCCTGGATGCGGGAATAGCAACATGAACTAAATGTCATGTCCAAGCGAAAGAACTTACCCCGAAAAGTCCTGACAAATGATGATTGAGACGAGATTCCGCGTTTTTGAACCACGAAAGGCTTGGTTTCCATTTGGGTTGTAGATGTAACCAACCCGCTATTAAGGACAGCGTAGAAAGAAATAATAGAAAAAGAGCTCCAGTATAAAGATCCTCATTGGTGCGTAATCCTATTGTAACCACCACTGATAAACTCCAGAATAAGCAATATTCACTGGACCAGCAGCACCTCCTCGAGTAAAGGCTTCCACAGCGGGTTGACCAAAATGAGGATCCCAAAATCGCATGAGCAATAGGTCTTACGTGTTAAAGGATCCTGTATCCATGATTCAAAATTTCCTTGCCAAGCTACATGAAACAGATTTCCGGACGTCCATAGAAAGATTATTGCTATTGCCCAAAGTGAGAAGCAAAAATGTTCTGATAAAGACGTTCTTCAGTAATATCATCATGACTTTCGAAATCATGTGCGGTAGCAATACCAAACCAAATACGACGAGTAGTGGGGTCCTGAGCTAAGCCTTGGCTAAACCTGGGAAATCTTAATTCCATAATGCCTTTCAAATCCTCCTAGCCACTATCCTACTGCAATAATTCTCGCTAAGAAGAATGCCCATGTCGTGGCAATTCCACCCAGAAGGTAATGGGTTACTCCTACAGCGCGTCCTTGTATAATGCTCAAGGCTCTAGGCTGAGTAGCAGGAGCAACTTTTAATTTGTTATGAGCCCAAACGATAGATTCAATGAGTTCTTGCCAATAACCACGGCCGCTGAATAAAAACAATTAAACTGAAAGGCCCAGACAAAATGAGCACCTAAGAAAAAAAGACCATATGCAGATAATGAAGAACCATAAGACTGAATGACTTGCGATGCCTGTGCCCACAAGAAATCTCGAAGCCACCCATTAATCGTAATGGAACTCTGTGCAAAGTTTCCCCCTGTAATATGAGTTAGCACCCCTTGATCACTTATAGTACCCCAAACATCCGACTGCATTTTCCAACTGAAATGGAAAATGACTACCGAAATTGCATTGTACATCCAGAATAAACCTAAGAAAACATGATCCCAGGCGGATACTTGACATGTACCCCCTCGGCCAGGCCCATCGCAAGGAAAGCAAAAACCTAGATTTGCTTTATCGGGTATCAAACGGGAACTCCGAGCAAATAAAACACCTTTAGTATGGGGGCTCATAACCTTAGTATGGAATCGGGTCGACGAACGGGCTGCGTATCCGAATTCGTCTCATCATTCTGAGCAACTTTCAGGTACAAAGTTTTTTCATCGGAATTACGGTTAATTTTCTATGATTTTCCAAAGTTTTAAGTATTTTTTTGAAATTTCTGAATTTATTATATTTAGTTTAATCCAAATCGACCAAGTCAATTTGACTGGTCAAAAGGGCATGTGTGGCCCACATGTCATTGACTATTTATCTAAACAATTAAATAAATCTAATTTATTTAATGAGGGCCTACATGTCATCTACTACTAGACTAATTTAGCACTAATTAAGACCTACTAGTAGTACTAATCTAAGTAGGGCCGACCATTACTGGGCATAGCCCAGCCGGCCACATGCACGGCGCGCACACACCACGCTGCACAAGGCACACACAACACACGGACACACACGCACATCACACACACTCACGCACACACAACACATAGCTAGGAGTTAATTCTGTTATCTGAACATAGCATTTTGCGATTTTTATATGATTTAATCTAGGCATCGAAGAGATTTGGTCCAATGGGATAAAATGGAGTTTGTCAAGTATACTACCTTCCCATATTTTTTTTAGTCCTGTTAACAATTGTTTTGCCGGAGTTTAGGAGCCGTCGAGAGGGTTACTCATCATAGAATTAGAAAAGCTAGCTAGCGCGCTACAGTAACTAGCAGTTCAGTAAGCAGCGGCAGTAGCAACGGAGTAGCAAAGGGCAGCAGTAGTGGTTATGAGCAGCAAGCAGCAACGGCGAGGCCACCCGCGGGCACGGGGCTGCGTGGGCACTCGCGCGCAACGGGCGGGCGCAGCGGCTATGAGCGTGGGCGGTGTGCAACGGCGGCAGCAGAGAGGCAGCGGCGGCGCGCGAGCGGAGCAGGCGGAGGCCGGAGCGAAGCGGGGTACGGTGAGCAGGGGCGCGGCCGGTGGTGCGGGTGGTTCGGCCGGGGCATGGCCTCGCACGCGGAGGCGCGTCCCAGGGCGCAGCTAGGAGCGAGCGGCGAGGCATGGCACGGCGGCGACTACGGCTACGGGTGCGGATCCGCGGAGAAAGAGAGGGGGAAGAAGCAGAGCTCACCGAGGGAGCACAAGGAGGCTCGGTGATAGCTTAGTAGCGCAGATGGTGGCCGGATTCGACGAAGTTCGCCGGTGGCAGCAGGAGGAAGAAGGCCTCGATCCGGCATAGCAGGGGCTTCCTGGGTTGATCTGTTCCGTGTAGTCGAAGTAGAGGTGGCCGGAGGAGTCCCTGACGTTGACTCAGCCTGCGGGGACAACGGTGGCCGCGAGAACTAGCTTGGCCATGGCGATGGTGGCGGCGGTTGCGAGCGGAGTGGCGGATCTGGGGCGAGAGGGGGAGAACCGCGAGGGAGAGTGGACGAGGCTGAACCCTAGGGCGTCGGGGACGGTCTTATACTCGCCGGGGAGCTCGGATGGCCGGCGCGTGGCGATCCCTGGCCATGGACGCGCCCCCTCTGCCCACGAGGCCTCCGTGAACAGAGGAAGGAGCTGGGGAGGTGGGCTGGGCCAGTGCGGTGGGTTAAGGCCCAGGGAAAACAAGTGGGGGGGTTCTCTTTGCTTTGTTATATTTCTTTTCCTTTTATTTATCCCTTTTCTGTTTTTTTAATGTTTAGCACCTAATTGATTATTATAAAATATGGGAGCTAGCTCATAAATTGCAGTGCATTAGATCCTAGCACCAAAAACTAGTCTAGGTGAAATACCATTTCGCATTAGATTTAGATTAATTAAAAGGTTACTAAATAATGTATTCAGCCACTGTTTGAGGTTGTTTAAATGACTTATCAAATTTCAATAATGTTGTTTACTATATTATCCTAGCCTCTGATTTATCTACTATATATTGAACATTTTAGTTTTAATATTCGAAAAATTTTGTTGTTTGCCTATATTTTAAATTTGAATTTGAATCGTTTTGAACTACGCGAGCTTATAAACAATAATCGAGGTGACGTGGCATCATTACCAGAGGGTTACTGTAGCTTGATTACCCGGGCGTCACAATTCTCCTCCACTATAAGAAATCTCGTCCCGAGATTTAAGAGGGGGACAAGGGGAAATTTCTGGTTACGAAATTCTAACGGGTCTTCTCGATCTTGGTTGCTCTTCTCGAAGAGGTCGATCCATTACGTTGAATTCTTTATTTGTCTACTCCAGGTCATCATGATCAAGTCGTCATCCTTTCTTTGGGGGTTCCATCGTACTTACGAAAGAATAAGGGGTTATTCCGGGAGAACGAACCCCTACAAGGTCGACTATCTGGTCGATAACATCGAGGGAGGTGGCGGAGGTAACTCTTGAATTGAAACTTACGAAAATATCGAGAGCAAAGTAAGGAGGTATCATGGGAAGTATTGAGCGGGCAGGCAATCGTTCGATGCCTGAAACAGGGCGTGAAAGGGGGTTCAAAGCAATGGGAATGAGTATTGTGTCTGTTACCAGAATAGAGCACTAGGAAGGTGGCCCGTGAATTAAATACGAAGCCAAGCGCGAGGATTAACTTCGACAACAGGGTGTATAGGAGAGTCAGGTTTCGATCCTGTGGAACTGTGGGTTATGGGCCCACCATGTGGGTTAAAACTAGGAAGGGCGTTGACATCTTGCATGGTCATGTAGGCAAGGCATGTCAGAGGTTAGTCTGTCGGTTATGTCGACAACAACATCGGTACCAAGAGCGAGGGACGAAGAGAACCATTTTTCCTGCTCGTTGAACGAGGCGGACCAATAGGCCAAGTTCTCGCCCATCGGTGGTTACCAGAATGTCATCAACAATAGTAACAGGGTCTTGCTGACAGAAATGTACACCGAGGTGTTTACATAAGCAGGAGAATATTACTGCTTATATATTATAGATCACAAGGAGGTTTAAACAAACCAATGGAAGGAAAATGTGATCATCAGATCAAACAGAACAGTGGAAAGGATAATGTGTTTGACACATATACCAGGGGTATACCCTTCCCAAGGACAAGCAGAGCATGATATCCAAGACAGTATATAATGTAGAAAACTCCTTAGGTAGGGGAGAGAAATTTCATGACATTACCCGTACATCGGTGTTCGGATAATTGAGCAGGAAACATTTAGCATTGGGCTTCAAATGGTCTTGTTGAAAATTGAAGTACCATAGGCATGCTCCGAGAAAGCATTGACATGGTCATCAGGTGAAGATCAGACTTTGGAAACACAAAGGATCCATCAGGAATAACTTGTAGAATAAGTCTTACAATTTCCTCATGGAAGAATGGATAACCTTGCTGAAAAGGAATCTATAACAATATGGCCAACCGGCCAGGTGTGCTAGGCACGACACCACCTCACCGGGTCACATAAGACCAATGTTATTACTCTTGGAAATATGTTCCAACCATCATATCTGACCGAGATTCAGATCTGATTGGTGTCAGGTTAACTCAGACTCAGGAGGCCCGAGGAGGAAAGGTGCGACACAAATCGTCAAGATGACATTGTAAGATTCTCGGGAATTGAACTGTGGAAGCAAGTTCCGAATCATGAGTTCATTATTAAATCAAGGATAGAATGAGGTGGCTGATGAACTCAGCGACAATTCATCGAGATTTCCAAAAGATGGATTTCCACAATTATGTGAACAAGGAAATATCATTTGTCGGATCAATGATATAATGATGTATGCTCGAGGGAAACATGCTTAAGTGAGCAATGATAGAAGGGTGCACCCAGGAATCTGGACTAGGTAGCACGATCAATGTTTGAATGATGATTCAACAAGCAATATAATTCTAATGAAATTGTAGACCAATAAATTCAAAGCAATAGGGTTGCTAGAAGTTTAGAATTTACACATCACAGACCATTTGTCGGTATTCCGGTTAGAAACAACACGGAGACCAAGAAATGAACGCAAATGGCGAGAGATATTACTATACCAAGAATTCTCAAGAGGTGGTAAAATTACCACGACATTCTTGACACAAAAGGTGGTAATATTCCAAGGTAAAGAAGGACAAATGCTGGATAGCAAGGAACTCAAGGTATAACACAAAACATGAACAAGTTTGTGTTGGAGGGAAGGCAATAAAGTGGCCGATGATAACACAAATCATCGGGGGCAAGGATGGTATTTCTCATCATGAATTCAGTAGATACCCTTGAAGAGCTAGAATGCTGATGATTAAAATTAGCACGATAATGATGTATCCGTTCAGGCTAGGGCAGACATGGAGTATTAAACTTGTAAGCGATGAAGATCTCTAATCCTCGTTGAATCGCAGTGCAGACTCGATTCCGTTATCGGTGTCCTTGAGTGTTTCATAACTCAAGGCCCGTGAAAAATTGGAGTCCGTGAGAATATAATACCTGATGAAGAACTCATAAGAGGTTATGCAGTTCCATGATAATCTCGAGATACCAGGGGGGTAATGCTCGACGATAGATCAAAGTAGAGATTGGACTAGGGTATTGCTCTGCAGAAGACAAATGCTTAAACTTGCACGAGAAATGTTATTTAAAGGAGAACATGGTCAGAACCACGATTGCAAAAGGCCAGATCCCAGAGATAAGATGAACTTATACCAAGGGAATAATTAATTTAAGAAAAGCTTTAATGATAAGACCTACATCGGGTCCATGGGCATGAACACAAAGTTCAAGGTCGACTCCCACTTCTCCAATGCATAACCTTTCATTCACTTCTCACTTTCGAAGAAGTTGTAGTGTTGAAATTTTATCTGGCAAAATACCAGAAGTGTATGACACTTGTGACGCCCCCGATTTAATCGTACACTAATCATACACGCAAACGTGTACGATCAAGATCAGGGACTCACGGGAAGATATCACAACACAACTCTACAAATAAAATAAGTCATACAAGCATCATATTACAAGCCAGGGGCCTCGAAGGCTCGAATACAAGAGCTCGATCATAGACGAGTCAGCGGAAGCAACAATATCTGAGTACAGACATAAGTTAAACAAGTTTGCCTTAAGAAGGCTAGCACAAACTAGGATACAGATCGAAAGAGGCGCAGGCCTCCTGCCTGGGATCCTCCTAACTACTCCTGGTCATCGTCAGCGGGCATCACGTAGTAGTGGGCACATCCGGTGTAGTAGGAGTCGTCGTCGAAGGTGGCGTCTGGCTCCTGGGCTCCAACATCTGGTTGCGACAACCAGGTAGAAGGGATAGGGGGAAAAGAGGGAGAAAGCAACCGTGAGTACTCATCCAAAGTACTCGCAAGCAAGGAGCTACACTACATATGCATGGGTATCAAATGGAATAAGGGTATCATATGTGGACTGAACTGCAGAATGCCAGAATAAGAGGGGGATAACTAATCCTTTTGAAGACTACGCTTCTGGCAGCCTCCGTCTTGCAACATGTAGAAGAAAGTAGACTGAAGTCCTCCAAGTATCATCACGTAGCATAATCCTAACCGATGATCCTCCCCTCGTCGCCCTGTGAGAGAGCGATCACCGGTTGTATCTGGCACTTGGAAGGGTGTGTTTTATTAAGTATCCGGTTCTAGTTGTCATAAGGTCAAGGTACAACTCCAAGTCGTCCTGTTACTGAAGATCACGGCTATTCGAATAGATT
>NC_053026.1:417688466-417858466 GCF_003073215.2 Triticum urartu | reverse complement strand
CCTTCCGACGCCTTTCGCAGGCAGAGCAGCTCGAGCGCCGCCGCCTAGGGCTGTGCTTTAACTGTGACGCACCCTATGCCCCGGGCCATGTCTGCCCGCGCCTCTTCTACTTGGAGACGGTCGACGAGACGGAGGACAATACCCCCGATGATGGACTCGGCGACCCAGCCGCCGCCGAGGCTACGGCCCTTGTCGTCTCCCTTCATGCGTTGGCCGGCATCCGTAATGAGCGGACTATGCTTATACCGGTCACGATCCGTGGCGAGACTCTGGTGGCTCTCTTGGACACGGGTTCTACACATAACTTCCTACCTGAGGCTACTATGCGGCGCCTTGAGCTACAGCCGACAGGCGGGGAGCAGCTACGGGTCACCGTCGCTAATGGCGACCGCCTCCGCTGCCATGGGCTCGCTCGGGACGTACCCATTACTATCGGCGACGAGCACTTCACCATCACTTGTGCCGGCATCGACTTGGGCTGCTTCGACTTCATCCTCGGCGTTGACTTTTTGCGGGCTCTCGAACCCATCCTTTGGGACTTCGACGCCCTGACGATGACCTTCTGGCGCCTCGGCCGCCGCATCCGGTGGGAGGGCGTTGGAGGCGCCCCGGCGTCGCCCCCGCTCCAGCTGGTCGCGGCTACCACTGAGGCCGAGCATCCGCTGTTGGATAACCTCCTGCAGCAGCACAGTGATCTCTTTGCAGAACCCCAGGGCCTTCCGCCGGCCTGGGTCTACGACCACCGTATTCATCTCCTGCCGGGCTCGGCGCCGGTGGCAGTACGGCCCTACCGGTACCCCCAGCTGCAGAAGGACGAGTTGGAGCGGCAGTGTGCACTCATGCTTGCCGCGGGCATTATCCGGATATCCACATCACCATTCACGGCGCCGGTCCTCCTCGTCCGCAAGTCGGACGGCACGTGGCGTTTCTGCATCGACTACCGCGCCCTTAATGCTCTCACACTTAAGGATAAGTTCCCTATTCCGGTGGTCGATGAACTCCTGGATGAACTACATGGGGCACGCTTCTTCACCAAACTGGACCTCCGGTCGGGGTATCATCAGGTGCGCATGCATCCAGACGACATCGCCAAGACGGCGTTTCGGACTCATCACGGCCACTTCGAGTTCTTGGTGATGCCCTTTGGCCTCCCCAACGCCCCGGCGACATTTCAGGCCTTGATGAACGATGTCCTCCGGCCCTACTTACGTTGGTTTGTGCTCGTTTTCTTGATGACATTCTTATCTACAGCGCCTCTTGGGCAGAGCACCTCCAGCATGTGGCCATCGTCTTCAACGAGCTTCAGGCGCATCATCTTCATCTTAAGCGCTCGAAGTGCTCGTTCGGGACGCCTTCGGTCGCTTACCTCGGCCACGTCATCTCGGCTGAGGGAGTGGCCATAGACGCAGACAAGGTGGCGGCCGTCGCCGCCTGGCCGATTACGCAGTCTCCGCGGGCTCTTCGCGGGTTTCTTGGCCTCGCGGGGTACTACCGGAAGTTCATCCGGGAATTTGGCCTCATCGCGGCCCCACTCACGCGTCTCCTCCGTCGCGATGCCTTCTCTTGGGATGAGGAGGCCACTTCAGCATTCGAGGCCCTCAAGGGGGCCCTCACGACGGGACCCGTACTGCAGATGCCGGATTTCGACCTCCCCTTCACCGTTGACTGCGACGCCTCCGGTACGGGGTTCGGTGCGGTCCTGCATCAGGGCGATGGACCCCTTGCTTTCTTCAGCCGCCCCTTTGCCGCACGCCATCTTAAGCTGGCGGCGTATGAGCGTGAGCTCATTGGGTTGGTGCAGGCAGTACGCCATTGGCGGCCCTATCTTTGGGGTCGTTCCTTCCAGATCCGCACAGACCATTACAGCCTCAAGTTCATGCTGGATCAGAGGCTCTCGACAGTACCCCAGCACCAGTGGATCAGTAAACTCTTTGGCTTTGACTTCACCGTCGAGTACCGGTCGGGTCGTCTTAACACCGTCGCCGACGCCTTATCTCGGCGTGATGCCGATGTGGACGACGGTACGGCGGAGGGAGCGGCTTTCTGCATCCTCACCGGGCCCTCTTTCGCCCTCTGCGTCGACATCCGCCAGGCGACCGCTGCCGCGGCCGACTCCCTCCTCCTGCAGCAGCAGCTGGCGGCGGGAGAGCTGGAGGAGCCGTGGCGCCTCGCCGATGGCCTGCTTCTCCATGGGCGCCGGGTCTTCGTTCCAGCGCACGACGATCTTCGCCAGCAGGTGCTGCGCCTCGCCCACTCGACGGGCCATGAGGGTGTGCAGAAGACACTCCATCGTCTCCGAGCCGACTTCTACATTCCCAGTGATCGTGCCCTGGTCCGTGACTGGGTACGGTCTTGTGTGACGTGCCAGCGCAACAAAACGGAGACTCTACGGCCGGCTGGCATGCTTCAGCCCTTGGAGGTTCCGTCTCAGGTTTGGGCGGACATCTCCATGGACTTCATCGAGGGCCTTCCCAAGGTGGGCGGCAAGTCCGTCATCCTCACGGTGGTCGACCGCTTCTCCAAGTATGCTCATTTCATCGCACTTGGCCATCCCTATTCAGCGGCATCTGTCGCACGGGCCTTCTTCGATGGCATTGTCCGTCTCCACGGGTTTCCTTCTTCGATCGTCAGTGATCGGGACCCCGTGCTTACAGGACACGTGTGGCGCGACCTTTTCCGGCTGGCGGGCGTGAAGCTACGCCTGAGCACCGCCTTCCACCCTCAGACGGATGGCCAGTCTAAGATAGTTAACAAGGTGATTGCCATGTATTTGCGTTGTGTTACAGGTGATCGCCCTCGCGCATGGGTGGACTGGCTCTCGTGGGCGGAGTACTGCTACAACACCTCTTATCACTCCGCCCTCCGTGCTACGTCTTTTGAGGTGGTGTATGGCCGGCCACCCCAGCCGATCCTTCGGTTGATCCGGCCTTGGCACGGACCGAGGCAGCCGGGGCTCTTCTGAGGAGCCGTGATGAGATGCTCGCGGAGGTCCAGCAACGGCTCCTACAGGCCCAGCAGTTGGCCAAACATTACTATGATGGCCACCATCGCAAGGCGGAGTTCGTGGTGGGTGATTGGGTCTGGCTGCGTCTACTTCACCGCTCTACGCAGTCCTTGGACCCACGCGCGAGGAAGAAGCTCGGTCCTCGCTATGCCGGTCCCTTTGCTATCCTGGAACGCATTGGGAAAGTGGCTTACCGTCTTCAGCTTCCGGCAGGCGCTTGGATCCATGATGTCTTCCATGTCAGGCTGCTCAAGCCATTCCGCGGCGAGCCACCCGCGGCACCGCCGACACTTCCACCGATCACGGACGGGCGCCTACTTCCTGAGCCAGAGAAGGCGTTGAAGGCTCAGCTGCGCCGAGGCTCCTGGTACGTGTTGATTCAGTGGACCGGACTACCAGAGGAGGACGCTACTTGGGAGCAGCGCGCGGAGTTCCGCCAGCACTACCCTGACTTTCAGCTCGAGGACGAGCTGTTTGCGCAGGCGGGGAGAGATGTTATGACCGGCCAGGTCTATGGCCGCAGGGGGCCCACTGGGCAGGCTTAGGCCTCAAGTTATCTTAGTTTTATTTTCAGATTATGGTTATATATACAAGTTGTAAGACTATTTCGAGAATTAAGCAATAAGACTATTCTATTGCCCGGCTCCCAGAGGAGCCGGAACCCTAACCCTAGCCGCCTCCTTCCTGCGCCGCCGCCGCCCAACCGCAAGGACGGCGCCTCGCCGCCGGCCGCCGCGCTCCAGCCCTCGCCCAACTCCCTCCTTCCCCTACACCCTACGCCCTAGGCAGGGCCGAACCCTAGCTCCTAACATGTAACATATCTGTCCATTCCTAACTTACAGAAGAAAAAAATACCAATGTCCTTAAAGACTATCCCGCAACGAACTGGCCTGTCACCTGTTTTTCTCCACTTAACAATGAGAATTATATGTGTGGATTTCTTTGATGGAAGCATTGTGAAAAACTAGTTTTCCTTATGTAAGGCCTTGATTAGATTGTCGTGTTCCCTCTAATACACCTGTAAAATAAATACAGGTCTCGGCTCGTCGTTTCGTTTCCAGCCGAAATTTGCTACGCGGCCGGTAAGATACAAATGTAAAGTAAACACCCATGTATTTACTTACAACCATTCCAAGCGCGCCCTAAAAGGGTTATCATATAATATTGCAAAGCTACCATTATGTTAATATTGCTTTTTTAAATTTACACTCGAGAATTCCCCACAGATCTTATTTTGATTAAGGGTATTATTGTAAATTTTCAGTTCGCCAATCAAGCCACATGAATACATGACAAGGTAATAGTTGCGGCTAGCCGACTAATGACTGACCTATGACGCAATACCTAAAATTAAAATTAAAATGGAATCCATTTTAATGACCAAGAGGATGTCATGATAATCATTTTATAATTTCCAACACCATATAATTAACCGGCAAATAAAATTAAACAGTTGATTTTTTTTGCGGGAATTAAACAATTGAAATTACAATAGCAATGCACAAGAAATGATAAATACTTGTGGTTCATACTTTACTGTCCAAATATGCAGTGAGTGAGAAAAGAGAAAACACCTAATATCTGTGTATTCTACCTCCAATACCAAGCAATATAGGAACCGGTCAATAAGAGATAGGGAGATGTTTAATATAGCATACCTGTGCAAGTGTTATATTACAAATGATAGCTGTGTTAGCATTTCCACCCAGAGCAGGTTGCAATATCCTTGTCAACTTACTATCTCGGTAAGGAACGTGCCCCCTGATTATGAAATCCATTACTAAATGAACCCAAAAGGGAGAATCAAATCAACTTGAGTCGTTGTAAGAAGTTTCTAACTTACCCCTGGCCCTTTATGCCTTCACTTAGTTTCTTGATTACTGTTCCGAGAGTCATTAGACTTTTGTTAATGTGGGAACCCTCCTTAAGTCTCACACCTTCTGCACCCGTCTTTGCAGCACGTTCTGAACCAGCTAAGTCCACCAGATTCTAAAATGTGAAAATACATGTCAATTGCAACATAACAAAACAAACCCTGGCGGACAATAATTGAATAAAGTGCAACCACTAGTGCAAGAGAGATAATGTTTTGCCTCCTCCATAATCACAAATAAGTAACGCTTGACATGCCTCAGATCAAAAAATTAAAACGTCTGACTGTGAGTATCATTTTAATTATTCCATAATTTGTCTTGAAAAATATTTTCAGAATATTATATTTTCTAAGTCTTTATATTGTATTATTGTATAATAAATTAGTGTTCAAAGTTACATCTTGAAGACCGTGTCAATGTCTACAACGTCACTTTTTGTGATATGGAGGGAGTAGCAATTTAGTTTTAGTCTGCGATTAGTTATTGTTTTGATTCAAGGCAATATTTTCATTTAAATGCACCTATTTTAGTCATCATAAAAAATCAAATGCACATGTTGTTTCCTTATTGATATGTGTGTTAAAGAGAAATGTGAAATACTCCCTCCATAACAAAATGTACGACGTTTTTATGCTCTATGCAAAACAAAAAACGTCTTATATTTTGGTAGAGGGAGAAATATTTTTTGTGCGTTTCACGCGTATAAAGCTAAAAGAAGAAGTAACTTGGACAAAAGTTTGTGCTAGTTAAAACTGAGAATTGTGTGTACCAGAACAGAAACTCGAACAGCATCACAAGAATCTGTATCACTGTCATCAGCTTTATCTCGACTCTCAATAACCTGAGTAATTTGTGGCATAAGATAGGTTGATATTGCATATAGGACAGCACAATGGAATCTAAGCATACCATGCGAAATATGGTATGAGAACGACTGCTGTAGACATTCATATTTGTCTCCCCGATATGACGGTGGGCTGCAATTTTTCTAATAATTATTAAAATAAGTTAATCATAAATTAATTGAGATACCAAACAGTAAAAAAAACTTACATTCTCCAAATGACACAAACTTCAAGACTTGTTCAGGACAGGTTACAATTTCCTCGCTTAAGCCAGCAACATATATACCTCTCTACAAACAAGAATATCAATACGAAGAGCAAGGAGGATACATAGTATTTCAAAATAGTGTTAATTATTTGATACCAATTATGAAATATTACCTCATAATTCTCATGAATCTGCAATTTTCGATGTTCTGGGACAAGAAGATCATTTATTTCTTCATTATAAATCTCCATATAAGACATGCGGACAAGAAATTCTCTATCCATATGCTAAAATTGTAAAAAATTAAGTCAGGCAGAATTATACACAATAGGCAATGAAAACTATAAGCAAAGTCTCATAGTGTACAAAGGTGATTTCCTATTAAACACAGAGGTAGTTAAGAGTACTTTAAACAGGCCTTAAAAATACCAAGCTGGTCACATTAGCCTTTATGACCATTTGCATCTCAACTTTTTTTACACCGTGAAAACATAGTACGAACATAAGAAGACATCAAGTACATAATACTTCCTCCGTTCCTAAATATTTGTCTTTCTAGAGATTTCAACAAATGACTACACACGGAGCAAAATGAGTGAATCTATACTCTAAAATATGTCTATATACATCCGTATGTGGTAGTCCATTTGAAATCTCTAGAAAGACAAATATTTAGGAACGGAGGGAGTATATCATAACTGACAGACAAACTTATCCAAACATATCTCCCTTCAATCTCATAACTGTATATTAAAAGCACAATGCGACAGAAAAAGAGAGAAATGTCAAAAAAAATCCACAAAAGAGTCTGACGGACTTATTTTTGATAAGTTAGTCAAAACCAATAGATCTTTATAATCATGCCTAGACAGGCCGAGCAATAGATTATCATAATTGTTTCTAAGATCACAACAGTATATCCTTATAACTAATAACTAATCTGCATGCAACCTTGAATCTAATAAAAAGGAATGGGATGCAAGTAGAGTCCCAATCCACAAAAGAGTCTGATGGACTTATTTTTGATAAGTTAGTCAAAACCAATAGATCTTCATAATCATGCCTAGACAGACCGAGCAATAGATTATCATAATTGTTTCTAAGATCACAACAGTATATCCTTATAACTAATAACTAATCTGCACGCAACCTTGAATCTAACAAAAAGGAACGGGATGCAAGTAGAGTCCCAATCCAATGTGTTTCTCCCTGTGTATTCTCTTTTTTTTCGCCCTCAAAAATAATCTCATGCATGCAGACTTGACACGAAACATAGATTTGCTAAATTCACGGTTCTCAAAATATTATAGATATTAGTTATGGTTCACCGAGTTGATCGCAGCTGATATTTTTTTTCTAACTACAGTTAGGCATCATCCGCTTTAATTTCTAGATGTAATGTCAAATGTGCTCATCAAATTCATGCACCGCCCTAACATCATATAAAAAACACCGACTGGCTAGCAACATGAGCTTCAGTTTTGCGTACTGATACCTCATAGGGCAACAACATTTACAATTTAACAATCTGCAAACTGACAATCTGAACTTTAATATTGTGCCATTCATAATATTGTATTTCTACGAGTAGCATAACAATATATCTTTATGTGGGCACAAACATTTACCACGCAATTGTGCAGGACACGTACTAGTTGCACAGAATAAAAAATGACAGTTAGACAGTACTCTAATAGCCAAATGCAATAACTGTGTATATGTTGTAAGCAATCCGCGATACACATTACACAGTAAGCAGAATAAAGATTGACTGATGAGAATGGACATACAAATCACCTGCTGTATAGTTCTAAATAAATCATGAACCGCAAGCGGTATTATTCCAGGTTCATTAGCAGATCCTCTCATTGTATAGGTCTTTCCACTGTTAGTTTGTCCATATGCAAAAACAGTGCCTGTCATACAAGGAAAAGGACCAAACATTTCATTAATACCCACATGCTGCCAGAATGATGGAGAAAACTCTATTTTGCAGATAGTTCACAAAAGATCTAATAAACAAATAATAGATTTAAGAAGGCGCAAGCAAGAATATTGTACAGTGGTGTTTTATGGAACTAGAGTTCGTGTGATTATAAATTGTAGTACATTGCTCGTCCTCTATCAGTTGCAATTGAGAGGTGAGAACATTATTATCAAGCACCACTAGGTAAGAAGCGAAAGAGCCCAATATTACGGCCCTCGGATTCTCCTCAGAGCTAGAGTCAATTTTCAACTTAGCAAGTTCTAGAAATCAGAATTCGAAATGGTGCCTACGAAATGTTTACCGTTGAACCCTTGCACGGCAGAGTCGACGATGTGCTTGGTGCGGGCCCCGTAGATGTCCGCCGTGTGACAGTCCTCGCCGAAAATCCTGTCTGCGGAGAACGAAATAGAGGGCAACCTATGAGCAAGCCCGCGGTCCGAGGCGAGGGTGTGTGCGGAGGGGGGCGGATTCCTCACCGAATTCGAAGCGAATGGAGGGCTGGGCGGTGAGCGCGACGGCGTTTCCGGAGATCCGCCACGGGCTGCTCTGCGCGTCCTCCGGCGGGAGCGGCCGCGCGCGCACGGTGACGTGGATCCGGTCCATCGCCGGCCGCCGCGGGTCGAGGGGACTCCGCCGGGCCGGAGCGGCGGTGGGGTTTGCTGATTGGGGGTTCTGGCGAGAGGAAGCGAGGGCAGTGGGGGCTTTCGATTTCGTGGGTGTCCGCAGCTAATTTCGTATTCCCGCTCGCAGATTTTTTTTTTTTAGAGCGGCTCGCAGAAAGTGAAGTGAGCCGAAGAACGGTGGACAGTTGTTGGTTGGGATATTGATGGGCTGTAGAGCCCAGAACTGAGGCCCAAAGCGTTGCAGAAAGCCCTAAAGAAATGTGCACCGGAATTATTGTTTTTAGGCTAGAATGTGAACGAAATGAATTTCATTTTTCATAGTTTGGAATTTAGAACTTCAAATATCACCAGCGTGCACCAAATTCAAGCATATTTTTCTCGATTTTGAACCTTATAAGAAATGTAAACATGTAATGCACAATAAATGAGTAAATTGCATAAAACCACCACTTTGAGGGCTAGATTTGCGAAAAACACTAGGATACAGATTCTCTGCAGAAAACATCACGTCTTGCGTAATTGTTTTGCAAAAACCACTGATCAGCGGATCGGGCTGAGTTAAGTGAGTTTATGACAGGTGGGGCCCGTTTTTCGCGTACGTGGCACTCCAGACCGTCCCGACAGCCGTTAGACGGCGTTAGACGGCGTCGTTCGGTCCTAGCAGTCAAAAGCGCGAATCATTACTCCTTCTCCACTCTGCTCGCTCGCTCTCTTCTCGCTCTCGCTCTGTTCTTGGTCGTTGCACCCGTCGCTGCCGCGCCGCTCCGCTGCCCCCGCAGCGCCATGGTGTCGTGGAGTGATGGGTCGGATAGCGGTGAGCACACCAGGCAGTACATGAGCTCAGATTCCGACGACGGCACCATTAAGGTCAGTTCTCAGAGTTAGGGTTAGGGTTTGATATTTTGGGGATTTCTGGAAAGCTTCTTTTCAATCGTTGGACCAAATCTCTGTCATTTCTTTGCACTCCAGGTTCCTGCTAGCACCGAAGACTCAGATTTCGAGGGCCCTGAGATAGATATGTATGTTTTGTGCCATGAACACGGGAAGACAGCAGAAAGGCGTGTTGCTTTCGAAGGGATTCACACTGGCAGGAGGTTTCTTTGTTGTGCAGAGAAGGTATGGTTCCAACTTAACTAATTGGAAGTTGTTGATTAACTTAACAAATCTGTCATTTGTTTGCCATGGACATGTAATGTGGCACTCCAACAGGCATTGTATTATAATGTGAAGTTTGGACAGTGGATTCATTAATTGTTTACTCTGCCAGCATTGTTTAGTCTGGTTCTGGCAACATTGTTTAGTTAGGTCATTTTGTTAACCCTGTCAGGTTAGCATATTTTAAGAGAGTAGATGCATGGGTTGGCAGACCAGCATTTTTTTGTTTGGATCTGGCAATATTGTTTAGTTAGGTCATTTTTTAACTCTGCCATGTTAGCTTATTTTAGGACAAAATATTCATGGGTTAGCACACCAGCATTGTTTACTTAGTAGTTGTTTACTTTAGAGCATGATCTGAATTTTAGTATAAAGTAATCTAGCCTATCATTGTAAGCAAGTCACTGTTATGTAATTCATTTTGTTAATACTCTTTTTCTAGGAAGGTAAAAACTGTGGACTAGTAGAATGGATTGATCCATCTTGGCCCACTACCCTTGAGAATGCACTGTCCAAGTTGTGGTCTATGTATGAACAGAGTAAGATGGACAGGGATGAGGAATGTCTGATGCATTCATTTACTGTTCATGACCTGACATAAGAGAAGAAGAAACTCCAGGCCAGTTATGAGAAGTTGGTTGAAGATGTCAATGCACTTATGGATGCCCAAGAGCAGAGGGTAGTGATAGAAAGGAAAGATGCTGAAACAACCAAGTTGTAGGAGAAGTATGACACTTTGAAGAACATAGCAGCTGCTCAAGGTACTGTCATTAGGAACATGAAGTTGAAGCTAGCTAAAGAGAAGAAGAATTTGCAGATCCACATTGATGAGCTCAAGAAGACAGTTGAAGAGAGCAATGTGAAGCTGGAGGGGATCAAGGCCATCATAAATGGATAAGCAGTGCAAGAGAAGAATGGGCAATATCATTTGGCATTTGCTGACCTTTTGCAGGGTGTGGTTTGGCATTTGTTGTAATGATAGTAGTTTAAATTCTATTAACTATGAGTACTCCTGAACTATGGATATGTAATCTTAAGTAAGATGTTTGCATCTGAACTAGTGCTGAATGTGGTGCTATTTGAACTAGTGCTGAATGTCAAACTATGATTATGTATGGATTTGAACTAGTGATGAATTTGGTGGTATTTAGAGCTGGTTAATGTTATCTTAAGTAATCTGTTTGCAAATGATGATTTTTGCTTTAGTATGTTCCTGTTCAACTGATGATTCTGAGTTAAGTAGGGTCAATTAGGGTTGTTTTTTGGCTTTTTATCGACGCCGAGGCATCAAGTAGGCCAAGTTAGGGTTTTTGCCTTTTTATCGACGCCGAGGCATCAAGTAGGCCAAGTTAGGGTTTTTGGTTTTTTATCGACGCTGAGGCATCAAGTAGGCCAAGTTAGGGTTTTTGGCTTTTTATCGACGCCGAGGCATCAAGTAGGCCAAGTTAGGTTTTTTGGCTTTTTATCGATGCTGAGGCATCAAGTAGGCCAAGTTAGGGTTTTTGGCTTTTTATCGACACCGAGGGTTCAAGTAGGGTCAATTAGGGTTGTTTTTGGCTTTTTGTCGATGCCGAGGCATCAAGTAGGCCAAGTTAGGGTTTTTGGCTTTTTATCGACGCCGAGGCATCAAGTAGGGTCAAGTGATGGGTTTTTGGCTTTTTTGTCGACGTCGAGGCATCAAGTAGGCCAAGTTAGGGTTTTTGGCTTTTTATCGACGCCGAGGCATCAAGTAGGGTCAAGTGATGGGTTTTTGGCTTTTTGTCGACGTCGAGGCATCAAGTAGGCCAAGTTAGGGTTTTTGGCTTTTTATCGACGCCGAGGCATCAAGTAGGGTCAAGTGATGGGTTTTTGGCTTTTTGTCGACGTCGAGGCATCAAGTAGGCCAAGTTAGGGTTTTTGGCTTTTTATCGACGCCGAGGCATCAAGTAGGGTCAAGTGATGGGTTTTTGGCTTTTTGTCGACGTCAAGGCATCAAGTAGGCCAAGTTAGGGTTTTGGCTTTTTATCGACGCCGAGGCATCAAGTAGGCCAAGTTAGGGTTTTGGGCTTTTTACCGACACCGAGGCTTCAAGTAGGGTCAATTAGGGTTGTTTTTGGCTTTTTGTCTATGCCGAGGCATCAAGTAGGCCAAGTTAGGGTTTTCGCTTTTTATCGACGCCGAGGCATCAAGTGGGCCAAGTTAGGGTTTTTGGTTTTTTATTGACGCCGAGGCATCAAGTAGGCCAAGTTAGGGTTTTGGGCTTTTTATCGACGTCGAGGCATCAAGTAGGGTCAAGTGATGGGTTTTTGGCTTTTTGTCGACGTCGAGGCTTCAAATAGGATCAATTAGGGTTGTTCTTGGCTTTTTGTCGACGCCGAGGCATCAAGTAGGCATCAAGAATATCACAACATCATGACTATCACAACATCATGACTATCACAGCATCAAGAGTATCACATCATCAAGAGTATCACGGCATCAACAGTACTACTAGAATGCCATAGTTTGACACAAATTGATCATAACAGTTGAGCATCACAGGACTATTAGAATTTCAAAGTTTGATACAACATCAACACAACCAAATCACCATCAACACTGGAGTAGCATGACTGGAGTAGCATAACTGGAGTAGCAGAACAACACAACATAGTTTCACGACACAACCAAAATGCCATAGTTTGATACAACATCAACACAACCAAATCACCATTATCACCATTCTGCACCAGAGGCAGTCAAGTAATCCTTCATTCTGTTGCTGGGCTTCCTGACTCTCTGGGAACCATCACTTGGTCTTGGAGGCATGAAAGCTAACCTTGGCCCCTTTGTAGCAGCTGATGAAGATCTGGTTGCTGGTGCCTTACCCTTGGGAGCAGCCGGTGCCTTACTCTTGGGAGCAGATGATGAAGATTTACTGGTTGCTGCCTTACCCTTGGGAGCAGCTGGAGCAGCTGGCTGCCTCCTAGCTGGAGCAGCAACAGATGTTGCCCTCCTTGCTGGAGCTGGACTGGCAGCAGATGTTGCCCTCCTTGATGATCCACCAGCAGTGGCAGCAGCAGAGGTTGCAGTCCTTGCTGGAGCTGGACTGGCAGCAGCAGAGGCTGTTGTCCTTGCTGGTCCTGGTGTGCTTCTACTATCAGGTGGGTAAGAGCTGGTGATTGGCTGCAACGAAACAAGTAGTTTAATATTAGTAAGCAATAAAGTAACAACAAATTTAGTCTTTCTCATAGCAGAGTGGTTACCTGATGTTTGTTCTTTCTCATAGCAAGTGCATGCTTTAGAGCATCATGGCAATTGGTCTACCTATGGCCCACCTTTTTACAGTTGGAGCAGGTAATTGAGGCCATTCTTGAAGTGTCTTTGGGAGCTGGCTTCTCAATTTGGCCCTTTCTCCTCTTAGTTTGTACCCTGCCCTTGTGTCTTTGAAAACAGAAGCCTCAATGTCCAAACTATCTGTCCTTGGCCACATGTCAGGGCCAGGTACATGATATATTATAGGACCGTAAGCTGCCAGGTACATAGGTTTTTTGAAGAAATCATGAACAAAGTCCTCTGGCTGAAGCTTAGCCTTGTGTATAGCAGAAACATCATGATTGCAAGGAACTGCTGTCATATCCCACTTCTTACAACCACAAGTCCTATGTGCTAGGTTGACAACATATGTTCTCTCCTCACTAGTAACTTGAAAAAGGTTGGGGCCAGCCATCAATGATTGGCAGTTTCTAGACCACTTCTTTACTTCCTCCAATTTCTTCGCATATGTTGGACAAATCTCCCATCTGACAGTCTGAGTCTTGGTTCTATTTGTATTAAACTTGACCATTAATTTTGTTCTAATTCCATCAACCATGGTCCTTATTGGCTTAGCCCTGACATCTAGAACCCACTTGTTGAAAACCTCACTTAAGTTGTTAACTACTAAGTCTGTTTTGCAATTTGTGTCCATGGCATGTCTGGCCCAAGTGTGCTTTGGGATTTTACTAAGCCAAGCCCATGCTGCCTCACACTCTCTCTTCAACTCATCCATTTGCAACATAATAACCATGTTCAGTGTATGAGTAACTTGCTTCATCCATGTATTTCTTCAATTCTGGCCCTCTAAACCCAGCATTTTGAAAGTTCTGGTAAATGTGTCTGAGGCAAAACCTTTGTGGACAATTGGGAAAGACTCTGTTTATGCCTTTAAGCAGGCCCACTACAAGAGGAACCCCTCTTTAGCAACGCATCGATTCGTTGGTGAATGTCCATATAAACGTTGCTATGGTCTACACCAACGGATTTTTATGTGTTGTCGTTGGTGGCGTTGCAAGGGCCTACAACAACGTATACAATTGCGTTGGTAATCGACACAAATAAGCGTTGCAATGTAGCAACATATATAATTGTAGTCTAACAACACTTTGATGTGTTGGTGTTGACACCTACACAAGCTGATTTGAAATGGGCATAATTAACAGATCAGTGTAATGCTTCTATTTTACATTTGGGGATTACAGCTATACATGAACAATTGGTAGTATTTTATATATCCAGCAATAAATACTAGATCAACAGAGATAGTACACAGGAGTAGCAATCCGGTAAACAGAAAGATCTCATATATTAAATCAACTCGTTTGCAATACATGGAACATGATCCAGGGAATATATACATGATTTTCTATACATTGACCATGAAAGTAACACTCTTAACATTAATGTAGAACTATCTGGTAGTTGCCCCATTCTCCGCCTTGCAATCAACAAATTAGCCATGCGCCATCTATTTATCTTGCAATCAACAGCTTAGCCATGGACCATCTATTTGTCTTGCAATCTACAACAACAAAAAACTGACATGAGTCACCAAGCCTGGCAAATAATGATATAAATCTGACCTCCATAGTAGTTTACACAATATTGTTTAAATTTTCTGTCATGTTACAACTTATAAGTACATGCAATGTATGTTTTCCTATTTAAGAATGCTAAAATGACATTTCTTTTTCTAGCAGGTTAGTGGGTGAACTCAATATAGGAACCATCTAGTTCTAGTAGTTGGAAGCATCCATCAGAGGAAGAGGTGTGTTTTCAACTCTCAAAATTTTCCTGATCTTTCCCTTTTGTCAATAGTAGTAGTCATCATCTTTCAGATTCACCAAAGCAAGGTAAAGTATGCAAATGTAGAGGGCGCGAGAGAGAAGCTTACCTATGCGGTGGCACGCCTTTGGTGCAGCTTAAGGTAGGTCGAGTGGTCGGCGATTGACAAATGACTGATCAAACAATACAAATAGGTACAGAAAGCTTGGGAAATCGGATGTAGCTGAAACTGAAACTAAAATAAATGCATAAAACGACTTCATATTTGATAATTCAAAATATTTTTCATGTCTCTGCATGTTCATAGTTGTGATTCATGTAAACAAAAGTTAGAATATTCTTGCATTCAAATTCTGTAATGATTTATCTTGTATAACACATGAACACAAGAACTGTATCCATCCTAAGATTTTGTATAATATTCTGGATTATGGTGTATAGAATTGTACAAAATATGGATCTGAATGCTTTATCTTACATCAGCCAAGAATATCAAGCTAGATAACACGTATGCTAGTCTTCCATTGAAAATTCAACTATAGAATACGAAAATAAACAAATAAAAACATTGCATTTTTAAAGAACTTAATTTATTTAAAAGAGTGGTGTGGCGCAATCATCAACTTGCGAAGATTCCATTTAATAAAGCCAAAGCTCTGAGTTCATTCTTAAGGCATATTCTGTGAACTTATTGATTTATATATTTCCTATTTGCAATATTCACAAGTCTCGAAGATTTACCTGTTAAGAGAAACAACAAACACAAGCATGTTACCTGAAGCAAAGTCACTTTAGAACCTGTGAGAGAAGATGAAATTAACAAGTATACAATAAATAGGAATATTAGGACGAATAGATGCATGTGCGGCTTATTCCTATAGAACTACATTATGTGGGACAACGAAATCAGTAAGGAATCATAAACACTGATACGAAGATACTTTTTCTTTCCCAGAAATTAACATGATGTCATAGATAATAGTGCTCACCTATTAACTAATACTTGAAGGAATCTTCTTTCATGACTTGGTCACAGGGTCACAGCTAGGATATCCAGAGATACCATCACAGCTTATTTACTTGATCTGCCATGAAAATCTTCACGAAAATATAACTAATTATCCACACACATAGCAGAAAGAGAATCAAACCTAATTCATCACAAGAAAGAATTATTTAGGAAAAGAGATGGAAATATTCTTCCTGGATTAACACATACCCAGCTAGAAACAACTCTTACATGGGCAGAACTAGATGACAAACTGAAATATGCAAGCCCAAAACTGAAATACCTAGAAAGGTGAAGTGGAATTTTGGGCCTCGAGGCTCCAACAAGGTTGCTCACCAATCACCATGATGGTTGTTGTCCACCTGTGATCTACAATGGCACAACGGCTATCCCTAGGTGGTCATATTTCACTCTGCAGATGACGACAGTGGAGCTCATGACCATTGAGTGATGCAGTGGATCAAGCATGTGATCGTGGTTCTACAACGTATGCGAAGAAAATTTATATGTTCGGGCAGTAATACAAAAATAGTTGTGTATTTAAAAGGACTATAATACACTGTTTATTTCACACATCCTCATATAAATACGATATAACTGATACAAGTATGTTTTAATGTCAACTTGAACAAACATAAAAGTTCCATTAACAGATATGTAGGTCTGGAGTGAATATAACTTACTTTCTTCACTATAACACAACCCTACTATATGTTCACACAAAGAAAAATCAGAGAGTAAAGCAATCAAAATTTGATAAGAAGATGGTTAAAAAAAACTAACTTCTGGGCCAGCCGCACGGAGGGCTCCATCCTATCAGCGTCCGGAGCCCGCGACTTCGTCGACCTCTCCATCGGCACAGCCGCACGCCCGCACAGAGGTCAGAGCGCCGCTCCCCCGTGCTCATCTGGCTCTAGTGCTACCGTGCTGGTGGATTTGGTGAATTTGGACTGAGGTTTTTTAGGAGCATTTGAACAGAGCTGAGCTGCTAAGTGTCTCTCGTTCGGTCGTGCGTGACGGTAGATGTGACTGGTTGCTGCTCTTGGGCTGCTGCTTAGTGGGTTGTGCCGCTGCAGCCGATGGGCTTTTATTGGTCTGTTTGTCACAGGAGAGCTACTGCGTAGTCTCTCAAAGAATGTACTCTTAGTATTTTTGCCATATACCTACATATAGGAATTTTTGTCACAGGAGAGCTACAGCCATCACCAATAGTGGATCCGCCCCTGCTTCTGGCCATCTGGGGTTCATAGCCGTCCATGCTATAAGCCTATAATTACCATTTGCACGTACTAGATATGAATAATTAAGGAGGTCAATGGCTAGTTAGCGATATTTGTTGCATTTGCAAGAAAAGGCTTTGCGACAGATTATGCACACATGTAAAGGACAACTGGGACAGAGAGTACATGCCACATATATATATTTGAGCTATATGCTATATATAGATATAACCGTCAAAAAATTGATTGAGTTGGTTAATTAGATGGGATGCAAGCTATTTTTTGTTGCTGCCAAATGCACTTACAAGCCTTATATATACTAGTACATTTCTAGATGCAAATTAGTTACTTTCTTTATGCAACTTGGCCAGGATAATTATTGTTAGAACGCCACAGCTGACATAACTTTTACTAGAAAGATATACCACAATTATGTATGAGTGGAAGAACAAATTTAGGCAGCACTCCTCAACAAAAGTAACGCTTCTACAGAGTAATATTTGGTTTATTAGGATCATCATCGTGATGGACGGCAAGGAATCAGCCATGGCACGATGGCCTTGCCACACAAAGCAGCAGAGGGGAGGAGTGACTTACAGGACTGTCGACGTCAGAGTCGAGGTAACCGAGGCGGAGCAGCACCGTTGAGCCCGAGTTGGCAGCCATGGGTGCGGAGACGCAGGGGTAGTTGGCAGATAAACCAGAGGCAGGGGAGCCGCACCAGCGACCCGTGGCCACTAGGGTTGCTGCGGGGGCGCGTGCAGGGGCGGGGACGACGTTAAGGCGGCGGAAGATAGGAGAAGAACAGTGAGGGGGAGGGGGCCGGTGAGCAGCGGCACGGAACTGCGCCGGAACTGCCCGGATTCGGGGGCGGCGGCAACGTTGTGGGCCTTGTGGCCATGGAGCTCGCGTGAGAGAGGGGAATCGGGGGAGAGATGTGGTACAGAAAAATATTTGTTTATTTATCCATAGCTGTGTGATATAAGACCTCTCCCAATGTAATGATGCTTAGATGAGGTGCTAAGTGCATTAAATATTTTATCAACTTAACTCCCCAATGCATAGGTGCTTAACTTGTTGTTGCTAAAGCACATTTTATTTAATGAGTTAACATCTAAAGTCTTTCATGCATTGGTCAAATTGCTTCATTTAAGTGGTCCTAGGTTCTCGCACTTGGCATTGGTTCTTCCCGGGGTCATCAAAGTGCTCTCTTCCCTCTTTAAATGCTGTGCCATGTCATTTTTTTGCTTATGTGACATGCTTAGCACCTGTTCACGGTGGAGCACTGGGAAGGGCCTAAGGAGGAAGCAGGTGCAGAGGTGTGTGTGTGTGGGGGGGGGGGGTACGGGGAGGTTCGTGGGGAGGTGGGAGGTTGAGCGCGACAACACATGTCGTCATCGTTGCTACACATACGTTGCTATATGAGGGTTCTTGTTGTAGTGGCCCTGTGTGAATTTAAGTAAAGCTAACTTAGTGACTACACCTAAATGATTGTGTAACTACTAGAAAGAACTAATTGATTGTGTACAGAAAGTAGTGATAACCCACAAGTATAGGGGATCGCAACAGCTTTCGAGAGTAGAGTATTCAACCCAAATTTATTAATTCGACACAAGGGGAGCCAAAGAATATTCTCAAGTATTAGCAGCTGAGTTGTCAATTCAACCACACCTGGAAACTTAGTATCTGCAACAAAGTGTTTAGTAGCAAAGTAATATGATAATGGTGATAGCGGCAACAAAAGTAAAGACAACAAAAGTAATGTTTTTGGTATTTTGTAGTGATTGTAACAGTAGCAACGGGAAAGTAAATAAGGGAGAACCAGTATATGGAAAACTCGTAGGCACCGAATCAGTGATGGATAATTATGCCGAATGTGGTTCATCATGTAACAGTCATAACATAGGGTGACACAGAACTAACTCCAATTCATCAATGTAATGTAGGCATGTATTATATAGTCATACGTGCTTATGGAAAAGAACTTGCATGACATCTTTTGTCCTACCCTCCCGTGGTAGCAGGGTCCTATTGGAAACTAAGGGATATTAAGGCCTCCTTTTAATAGAGAACCGGAACAAAGCATTAGCACATAGTGAATACATGAACTTCTCAAACTATGGTCATCACCGGGAGTGGTCCTAATTATTGTCACTTCGGGGTTGCCGGATCATAACACATAGTAGGTGACTATAGACTTGCAAGATAGGATCAAGAACTCACATATATTCATAAAAACATAATAGGTTCAGATCTGAAATCATGGCACTCGGGCCCTAGTGACAAGCATTAAGCATAGCAAAGTCATATCAACATCAATTTCAGAACATAGTGGATACTAGGGATCAAACCCTAACAAAATTAACTCGATTACATGATAAATCTCATCCAACTCATCACCGTCCAGCAAGCCTATGATGGAATTACTCACGCACGGCGGTGAGCATCATGAAATTGGTGATGGAGGATGGTTGATGATGACGACGACGACGAATCCCCCTCTCCGGAGCCCCGAACGGACTCCAGATCAGCCCTCCCGAGAGGTTTTAGGGCTTGGCAGCGGCTCCGTATCGTAAAACGCGATGATTTCTTCTCTCCAAAAGCGAATATATAGAGTTGGAGTTGGCGTCGGAGGGCATCCAGGGGGGCCACGAGGTAGGGGGCGCGCCCCCCACCCTCGTGGACAGGGTGTGGCCCCCCTGGTCTTCATCTTTGGCAAGGATTTTTTTATTGTTTTTTGTAAGATGTTCCGTGGAGTTTCAGGTCATTCCGAGAATATTTGTTTTCTGCACATAAAACAACACCATGGCAATTCTGCTGAAAACAGCGTCAGTCCGGGTTAGTTCCATTCAAATCATACAAGTTAGAGTCCAAAATAAGGGCAAAAGTGTTTGGAAAAGTAGATACGACGGAGACGTATCAACTCCCCCAAGCTTAAACCCTTGCTTGTCCTCAAGCAATTCAGTTGACAAACTGAAAGAAAGAAAGAAAGAAAACTTTTACAAACTCTGTTTGCTCTTGTTGTTGTAACTATGTCAAGCCAGCATTCAAGTTTTCAGCAGAGATCATAACTAACCACATTTGCAATAATTCTCAGGTCTCATAATTACTCATATCAATAGCATAATCAACTAGCAAGCCATAATAATAAATCTCGGATGACAACACTTTTTCAAAACAATCATAATATGATATAATAAGATGGTATCTCGCTAGCCCTTTCTGAGACCGCAAAACATAAACGCAGAGCACCTTTAAAGATCAAGGACTGACTAGACATTGTAATTCATGGTAAAAGAGATACAATCATAGTCACACCCAATATAAATTAATAGTGATGAATGCAAATGACAGCTGTGCTCTCCAGCTAGTGCTTTTTAATAAGAGGGTGATGACTCAACATAAAAGTAAATGGATAGGCCCTTCGCAGAGGGAAGCAGGGATTTATAGAGGTGCCAGAGCTCGGTTTTGCAATAGAGATAAATTGTATTTTGAGCGGTATACTTTCATTGTCAATGTAGCAACTAAGAGATGGCGATATCTTCCATGCTAAACACATTATAGGCGGTTCCCAAACAGAATGGTAAAGTTTATACTCCCCCTCCACCAACAAGCATCAATCCATGACTTGTTCGAAACAACGAGTGTCTCCAACATACATCAGGTCTCAGTGGGAGTTTTGTTTGCAATTAATTTTGATTTAGTTTGCATAAAGTATGAGACTGGGCATCCCGGTGACCAGCCATTTTCTCGTGAGTGAGGAGCGGAGTCCACTCCTCTTGAGAATAACCCGCCTAACACGGAAGATAAGGACAACCTTGGTTGATACATGAGCTATTCGAGCATACAAAACAGAATGTTTATTTGAAGGTTTAGAATTTGGCACATACAAATTTACTTGGAACGACAGATAGATACCGCATATAGGAAGGTATAGTGGACTCATCTGGAATAACTTTGGGGTTTAAGGGATTGGATGCACAAGCAGTATTCCCGCTTAGTACAAGTGAAGGCTAGCAAAAGACTGGGAAGCGACCAACTAGAGAGCGACAACACCATGTACATGCATTAAAATTAATAAACATTGGATGCAAGCATGAGTAGGATATAATCCACCATGAACATAAATATCGTGAATGCTATGTTGATTTTGTTTCAACTACATGCATGAACATGTGCCAAGTCAAGTCAATTAAATCATTCAAAGGAGGATACCACCCATCATACCACATCATAATCATCTCAATAGCATGTTGGCACACAAGGTAAATCATTATAACTCATAACTAATCAAGCATGGCACAAGCAACTATGATCTCTAATTGTCATTGCAAACATGTTTATTCATAATAAGCTGAATCAAGAACGAGGGACTCATCATATTTACAAAAACAAAAGAGGTCGAGTTCATACCAGCTTTTCTCATCTCAGTCAGCCCATCATATATCATCATAATTGCCTTTCACTTGCACGACCGAACGGTGTGAATAATAATAAGAGTGCACGTGCATTGGACTAAGCTGGAATCTGATGTCTACTACACAACCTTCTTCTTGTAGACGTTGTTCGGCCTCCAAGTGCAGAGGTTTGTAGGACAGTAGCAAATTTCCCTCAAGTGGATGACCTAAGGCTTATCAATCCGTAGGAGGCGTAGGATGAAGATGGTCTCTCTCAAGCAACCCTGCAACCAAATAACAAAGAGTCTCTTGTGTCCCCAACAAACCCAATACAATGGTAAATTATATAGGTGCACTAGTTCGGCGAAGAGATGGTGATACAGGTGGTATATGGATAGTAGATAATAGTTTTTGTAATCTGAAAATATAAAAACAGCAAGGTAACTAATGATAAAAGTGAGCGTAAACAGTATTGCAATGATAGTAAACAAGGCCTAGGGTTCATACTTTCGCTAGTGTAAGTTCCCTCAACAATACTAACATAATTGGATCATAAAACTATCCCTCAACATGCAATAAAGAGTCACTCCAAAGTCACTAATAGCGGAGAATGAACGAAGAAATTATGGTAGGGTACAAAACCACCTCAAAGTTATTCTTTCCAATCAATCCGTTGGGCTATTCCTATAGGTGTCACAAACAGCCCTAGAGTTCGTACTAGAATAACACCTTAAGACACAAATCAACCAAAACCCTAATGTCACCTAGATACTCCAATGTCACCTCAAGTATCCGTGGGTATGATTATACGATATGCATCACACAATCTCAGATTCATCTATTCAACCAACACAAAGGACCTCAAAGAGTGCCCCAAAGTTCCTACCGGAGAATCACGACGAAAACGTGTGCCAACCCCTATGCATAGGTTCATGGGCGGAACTCGCAAGTTGATCACCAAAACATACATCAAGTGAATCACGTGATATCCCATTGTCACCATAGATATCCATAGCAAGACATACATCAAGTGTTCTCAAATCTTTAAAGACTCAATCCGATAAGATAACTCCAAAGGGGAAACTCAATTCATTACAAGAGAGTAGAGGGGGAGGAGAAACATAAGATCCAACTATAATAGCAAAGCTTGCGATACATCAAGATCGTGCCAAATCAAGAAGACGAGAGAGAGAGATCAAACACATAGCTACTGGTACATACCCTCAGCCCCGAGGGAGAACTACTCCCTCCTCGTCATGGAGAGCACCGGGATGATGAAGATGGCCACCGGAGAGGGATTGCCCCCTCCGGCAGGGTGCCGGAACGGGTCTAGATTGGCTTTCGGTGGCTACAGAGGCTTTTGGCGGCGGAACTCCTGATCTATTGTTCGTTCTGGAAGTTTTAGGGTACGACGATATATATGGGTGCAGGAAGTACGTCGGAGGAGCCACGGGGGCCCCACGAGGCAGGGGCGCCCCCACCCTCGTGAGCACCTCCCGTATCTCCTGACGTGGAGTCCAAGTCTATCAGGTGGCTTTTGTTCCAAAAATAACTTCTCTAGTTGATTTTGTTCCGTTTCGACTCTGTCTGATATTCCTTTTGTTCAAAACACTGAAATAGGCATAAAACAGCAAATCTGGGCTGGGCCTCCGGTTAATAGGTTAGTCCCAAAAATAATATAAAAGTGGAAAATAAAGCCCAATATTGCCCAAAACAGTAGATAATATAGCATGGAGCAATCAAAAATTATAGATACGTTGGAGACGTATCAAGCATCCCCAAGCTTAATTCCTGCTCGTCCTCGAGTAGGTAAATGATAAAAAGATAATTTTTGATGAGGAGTGCTACTTGGCATAATTTCAATGCAAATCTTCTTAATTGTGATATGAATATTCAGATTCAAAAGATTCAAGACAAAAGTTCATATTGACATAAAAATAATAATGCTTCAAGCATACTAACAAAGCAATTATGTCTTCTCAAAATAACATGGCCAAAGAAACTTATCCCTACAAAATCATATAGTCTGGCTATGCTCTATCTTCACCACACAAAGTATTTAAATCATGCACAACCCCGATGACAAGCCAAGCAATTGTTTCATACTCTAACTTTTTCAAAAAAAATTCAATCTTCACGCAATACATGAGCGTGAGCCATGGATATAGCACTATAGGTGGAATAGAATGGTGGTTGTGGAGAAGACAAAAAGGAGGGGAAGATAGTCTCACATCAACTAGGCGTATCAACGGGCTATGGAGATGCCCATCAATAGATATCAATGTGAGTGAGTAGGGATTGCCATGCAACGGATGCACTAGAGCTATAAGTATATGAAAGCTCAAAAAGAAACTAAGTGGGTGTGCATCCAACTTGCTTGCTCATGAAGACCTAGGGCAATTTGAGGAAGCCCATCATTGGAATATACAAGCCAAGTTCTATAATGTAAAATTCCCACTAGTATATGAAAGTGACAACATAGGAGACTATCTATCAGGAAGATCATGGTGCTACTTTGAAGCACAAGTGTGGTAAAAGGATAGTAGCATTTCCCCTTCTCTCTTTTTCTCTCATTTTTTTATTTTTTATTTGGGCCTTCTCTTTTTTTTATGGCCTCTTTTTTTATTTCGGCTTCTCTGGCCTTTTTTTCATTCGGAGTCTCATCCCGACTTGTGGGGGAATCATAGTCTCCATCATCCTTTCCTCACTGGGACAATGCTCTAATAATGATGATCATCACACTTTTATTTACTTACAACTCAAGAATTACAACTCGATACTTAGAACAAGATATGACTCTATATGAATGCCTCCGGCGGTGTACCGGGATGTGCAATGACTCATGAGTGACATGTATGAAAGAATTATGAATGGTGGCTTTGCCACAAATACAATGTCAACTACATGATCATGCAAAGCAATATGACAATGATGAAGCGTGTCATAATAACGGAACTGTGGAAAGTTGCATGGCAATATATCTCGGAATGGCTATGGAAATGCCATAATAGGTAGGTATGGTGGCTGTTTTGAGGAAGGTATATGGTGGGTTTATGGTACCGACGAAAGTTGCGCGGTACTAGAGAGGCTAGCAATGGTGGAAGGGTGAGAGTGTGTATAATCCATGGACTCAACATTAGTCATAAAGAACTCACATACTTATTGCAAAAATCTATTAGTTATCGAAACAAAGTACTACGCGCATGCTCCTAGGGGGATAGATTGGTAGGAAAAGACCATCACTCGTCCCCGACCGCCACTCATAAGGAAGGCAATCAATAAATAAATCATGCTCTGACTTCATCACATAACGGTTCACCACACGTGCATGCTACGGGAATCACAAACTTCAACACAAGTATCTCTCAAATTCACAACTACTCAACTAGCATGACTCTAATATCACCATCTTCATATCTCAAAACAATTATCAAGTATCAAACTTCTCATAGTATTCAACACACTCATAAGAGAATTTTATTATTCTTGAATACCTAGCATATTAGGATTTTAAGCAAATTACCATGCTATTTAAGACTCTCAAAAATAATCTCAGTGAAGCATGAGAGTTCATCTATTTCTTCAAAATAAAACTACCACCATGCTCTAAAAGATATAAGTGAAGCACTAGAGCAACAACAAACTACTCCGAAAGATATAAGTGAAGATCAATGAGTAGTTTAATAATTATGCAACTATGTGAAGACTCTCTAACATTTAAGAATTTCAGATCTTGGTATTTTATTCAAACAGCAAGCAAAGCTAAATAAAATGACATTATAATAATGGCAAACATCATGTGAAGAAGCAAAAACTTAGGATCAACCGATACTAACCGATAGTTGTTGAAGAAGAAAGGTGGGATGCCAACCGGGGCATCCCCAAGCTTTAGATGCTTGAGACTTCTTGAATATTACCTTGGGGTGCCTTGGGCATCCCCAAGCTTAGGCTCTTGGTTGTCCTTGAATATTACCTTGGGGTTCCTTGGGCATCCCCAAGCTTAGGCTCTTGCCACTCCTTATTCCATAGTCCATCGAATCTTTACCCAAAACTTGAAAACTTCACAACACAAAACTTAACAGAAAACTCGTAAGCTCCGTTAGTATAAGAAAATAAATCACCACTTCAAGGTACTGTAATGAACTCATTATTTATTTATATTGATGTTAAACCTACTGTATTCCAACTTCTCTATGGTTTATAAACTATTTTACTAGCCATAGATTCATCAAAATAAGTAAACAACACATGAAAAACAGAATCTGTCAAAAACAGAATAGTCTGTAGTAATATGGATCAAACGTATACTTCTGGAACTCATAAAATTCTCAAATAAATTGCTGTACCTGAGGAATTTATCTATTAATCATATGCAAAAAGAATTAACTAAATAGCACTCTCCAAATAAAAATGGCAGCAATTCTCGTGAGCGCTAAAATTTCTGTTTTTTACAACATGATCAACAAGACTTTCCCCAAGTCTTCCCAAAGGTTCTACTTGGCACAAACACTAACTAAAAGCATAAAACCACATCTAAACAGAGGCTAGATGAATTATTTATTACTAAACAGGAACAAAAAACAAGGGACTAAAATAAAATTGGGTTGCCTCCCAACAAGCGCTATCGTTTAATGCCCCTAGCTAGGCACGATGATTTCAATGATGCTCACATAAAGGATAAGAATTGTAACATAAAGAGAGCATCATGAAGAATATGACTAGCACATTTAAGTCTAACATACTTCCTATGAATAGGGATTTTGTGAGCAAACAACTTATGGGAACAAGAATCAACTTGCATAGGAAGGTAAAACAAGCATAACTTCAAAATTTTAAGCACATAGAGAGGAAACTTGATATTATTGCAACTCCTACAAGCATATATTCCTCCCTCATAATAATTTTCAGTAGCATCATGAATGAATTAAACAATATAACCATCACCTAAAACATTCTTTTCATGATCTACAAGCATAGAAAATTTACTACTCTCCACATAAGCAAAATTCTTCTCTTTCCGGATAGTGGGAGTATCATAAGAGACTTGAATATTATAAATTGTTTCCACATTAAAAGAGTAATGTTTAGAGAAGGGGTAATCATAATCATGACAAGTTTTATAAATATAATCCTCACTACTTTTTATAGCATATGTATCATCACAATAATTATCATAAGTAGGAGGCATGTTATTATCATTATAAATTTGCATATCAAAACTTGGGATACTAAAAATATCATCTTCATTAAGCGTAGAATCCCCAAGCTTGGGACAAACATTAATTGCAGCAAATATATTCTCAAAAACATCATCTTCATCAAACATAGCATCCCCAAGCTTGGGCCTTTTCATATTATAAGCATAATCACTCTCATCATTAATAGTATGGATAGCACCAATAGTATAGCAATTATCATATTCTTCCAAGCAAGTGCCAAAAAGATTTTCAAGATCATAAGAAGTATCATTATCTTCCATAATTATATTTTCATGAGGCACAATAGTAATAGGAGCAGCATTATTTGGGAGAGATACCTTTTTATCTCTCTTCCTTTTTCTTTTGTTCTTCTTTACCACATCATGTGTGGGTTCAATCCTCTTTTTGGAGCTCCTTATTAATGAGATTGGTTGAATAGGAGGCTCCTCCTCGTTACCTGATTCATCATAAGAAATAATAGGAGGATATTGGGAAGTCTCTTCCCTTTCGTTAGCATTCTCTTCATCTTCTATTTGTTTTCTTTTCTTTATGTAATTGGCAATATAAGGATTTTCAATGCAATTCACCGCACAATACATATAAATCTTCTCTAGATCAAAATCAAGAAATTTATCAAGATTAAATTTTGGAATACCCTCAGTTATACGTTTCATTTCTTCATAACCCAAAAGAAGACTAAGCTCTTTATGATGCTCAAGGGAATCAAATTATCACAATATTTGGACACGACTTGATCATGAAACAAATAGCATTGTAGCTTTAAATGACCATGTTCATTGCAAAGTTCATAAGGGGCACGAAAAATATTGAATCTTTCAGCACATTCATCTAGCTCTTCTTGCAACAATTTAGTTTCTAAGTACTTATGCCTCTTGCAATATCTATCTTCCCTGTTTGGTGTGTACTTGCAAACCCAATCTACTCCACAAAAATTGACATGTTTATAGGAGGCATTTTCATCATAACTAGTGCAATCATCATTAGCATCATGGATATTCAAAGAATTCGTACTGACAACATTGCAATCATGCTCATCATTCAAATATTTAGTGCCAAACATTTTATAGATTTCTTCTTCTAGCACTTGAGCACAATTATCCTTTCCATCATACTCACGAAAGATATTAAAAAGGTGAAGCGTAAGAGACAAACTCAATTCCATTTTTTTTATAGTTTTCTTTTATAAACTAAACTAGTGATAAAACAAGAAACTAAAAGACTCGATTGCAAGATCTAAAGATATACCTTCAAGCGCTAACCTCCCCGGCAACGGCGCCAGAAAAGAGCTTGATGTCTACTACACAACCTTCTTCTTGTAGACGTTGTTGGGCCTCCAAGTGCAGAGGTTTGTAGGACAGTAGCAAATTTCCCTCAAGTGGATGACCTAAGGTTTATCAATCCGTAGGAGGCGTAGGATGAAGATGGTATCTCTCAAGCAACCCTGCAACCAAATAACAAAGAGTCTCTTGTGTCCCCAACACACCCAATACAATGGTAAATTGTATAGGTGCACTAGTTCGGTGAAGAGATGGTGATACAAGTGGTATATGGATAGTAGATAATAGTTTTTGTAATCTGAAAATGTAAAAACAGCAAGGTAACTAATGATAAAAGTGAGCGTAAACAGTATTGTAATGATAGTAAACAAGGCCTAGGGTTCATACTTTCGCTAGTGTAAGTTCCCTCAACAATACTAACATAATTGGATCATAAAACTATCCCTCAACATGCAACAAAGAGTCACTCCAAAGTCACTAATAGCGGAGAATGAACGAAGAGATTATGGTAGGGTACAAAACCACCTCAAAGTTATTCTTTCCAATCAATCCGTTGGGCTATTCCTATAGGTGTCACAAATAGCCCTAGAGTTCGTACTAGAATAACACCTTAAGACACAAATCAACCAAAACCCTAATGTCACCTAGATACTCCAATGTCACCTCAAGTATCCGTGGGTATGATTATACGATATGCATCACACAATCTCAGATTCATCTATTCAACCAACACAAAGGACCTCAAAGAGTGCCCCAAAGTTCCTACCAGAGAATCACGACGAAAACGTGTGCCAACCCCTATGCATAGGTTCATGGGCGGAACCCGCAAGTTGATCACCAAAACATACATTAAGTGAATCACGTGATATCCCATTGTCACCACAGATATCCACGACAAGACATACATCAAGTGTTCTCAAATCTTTAAAGACTCAATCCGATAAGATAACTCCAGAGGGGAAACTCAATTCATTACAAGAGAGTAGAGGGGGAGGAGAAACATAAGATCCAACTATAATAGCAAAGCTCGCGATACATCAAGATCGTGCCAAATCAAGAACACGAGAGAGAGAGATCAAACACATAGCTACTGGTACATACCCTCAGCCCCGAGGGAGAACTACTCCCTCCTCGTCATGGAGAGCACCAGGATGATGAAGATGGCCTTCGGAGAGGGATTGCCCCCTCCGGCAGGGTGCCGGAACGGGTCTAGATTGGCTTTCGGTGGCTACGGAGGCTTCTGGCGGCGGAACTCCCGATCTATTGTTCGTTCTGGAAGTTTTAGGGTACGACGATATATATGGGTGCAGGAAGTACGTCGGAGGAGCCACGGGGGCCCCACAAGGCAGGGGGTGCGCCCTGGGGGGGGCGCCCCCACCCTCGTGAGCACCTCCCGTATCTCCTGACGTGGAGTCCAAGTCTATCAGGTGGCTTTCGTTCCAAAAATAACTTCTCCAGTTGATTTCGTTCCATTTCGACTCCGTCTGATATTCCTTTTCTTCAAAACACTGAAATAGGCATAAAACAACAAATCTGGGCTGGGCCTCCAGTTAATAGGTTAGTCCCAAAAATAATATAAAAGTGGAAAATAAAGCCCAATATTGCCCAAAACAGTAGATAATATAGCATGGAGCAATCAAAAATTATAGATACGTTGGAGACGTATCAGAATCTGCGAGCATTCAATAAACAGGAGAAGACAAGGCAATATGGGCTCTTGGTTAAATCAACAATAATGCATATAAGAGCCACTTCAACAATTTAATTATGGTCTTCTCCTACTGACCCCCAAAGAAAAGAAAAGAAATAAAACTATTTACATGGGAAAGCTCCCAACAAGCAAAAGAAGAATGAGAAATATTTTTGGGTTTTCTTTTTAATTATTACTACTATAGCAGAAAAATAAACTACTACTAATTTTTTTGGGTTTTCTTAAGGTTTAACAAACACACAAGAAGAAAGCAGGAAAAAGAAAATAAACTAGCATGGATATTACAGTGAAAGAGTATGAGCACCGACATCTAGCAATGAGTGTGTGTGAACATAAATGTAATGTCGGTGAGAAATGCGTACTCCCCCAAGCTTAGGCTTTTGGCCTAAGTTGGTATATTGCCAGGGATAGCCTGGCGGATACCCGTAAGTGTATCTGGGGTCGTACTGCGACGAAGAATAGTTTGGATCATACTGTGATGAAGAAGAAGACTCTGACTGCCACTGGCTGACAGTCATCTCTGGATCCCAAGAATAAACAGATTGTCGTGGAGGCTCACTTTGTGGTTCCTATTCCGGGGCTGATGCAGGATTCTTGTAAGCTTGAACGGCAGCCCACGTAACGATATAGGGTCCTACAAAATTAAACAAAGAAGGAGCAGGCAACGTAATAGTTTCAGGATAATGTTTATCAAAGTATAACTTATATCTGAGCTCTCCATTCCTGTCCTTCACAAGAAAATCATGGGCTATCATGCTCTTATAGTCTAGATAAGCATTAGGCAGCAATTTTTCTTCTTTCTCATAATGCCTAATAGCTATGTTAAAGTGTGCAGCAAGGCGAGAAGCATAAATGCCTCCAAAGATGGGGCTTTTAGTACGGTTCAGACTCAACCGCCTAGCAATAATTCCGGCCATACTGACAGTGTTGTCGCGGTATAAACCATGGAACAGAATAATAATATCAGGAACACTAAGGTTCCCACAGTTCCCATGACCAATCAAGCATCGACTAGCAAATAAAGCAAAATAGCGTAACACAGGAAAATGTATGCTAGTGATTCTTGCATCAGAAAACTTCCTGGTTTCTCCCGCATAGATAAGGTTAATAAATGGTTCCAACTCTTTACGAGGTGGTTCCTCTAAGATACCATCAGGAGGTATGTTGCAGACTGCGCAAAATTCAGACAATGGCATTTTCTTCACAACGTCATATAAATGAAACTCTACTGAAGGAGGTGACTCTTTAGGGAAAAAGTAGAAGTTTTGCACAAAAGTATTTGTGAGTAAGAGATACTGTGGACGTTGGTCGCGGACGAAGTCGGTGAGGCCAGCATTCTTAATCAATGAATAGAAATCCTCATAAATCCCGGTCTCTCTCAAGAAATTATCAGAAGGCCATTCACACGGCCGGATCTCCGCGGTACGAGGCAAATTATATTTGGGCCTCTGAGCTTCTTCATTTTATTTATCCTTTGAGCTTCGGCTCAATGAACCCCTCAAAAGTCTCCTCATTATTTTTCTGAAATAATCTGAAATTTTTAGTAACTTCAAACAAAAGTGAACCAACTTCAATAAAACTGATAGCAACTACTCCTACAAGTGCCTAGAGCCTATATCAAGCATTAGAACTACTTGGAACCATATAAATTTGACATGCAAGCTCAAGAACATGGTCACCTATGCAGCACAAATTTGCAAAGAATAAAGCACTAGAGCAAAAACTAACTGGACCAATGAAGGAGTCACATACCAAGGAACAATCTCCCCAAGCAGTTTTGCGAGAGGTGCTTTGAGCAAGGAGATCGAAAATCACAGCAAAAGTGGCTGGAACTCGTGCTTGAGTTGGTTTTTCGGGTTTGTGTGAGACAGAGGAAGAAGATGGGTGCTGGGATAAGTGGAGAAGGGCCACCGTGGGCCCACGAGGCAGGGGGCACACCCTAGGGGGGGCGCCCACCACCCTCGTGGCCAGGTGGTAGCTCCTCCGGCGGTAATTTTTGCACAGTAAATACTCAAATATTCCCGAAAAAATCATATTAAATTGGCATGGCATTCTGAGGACTTTTATTTTTGGGATATTTTTATATTGCACGGATAAGTCAGGAAACAGACAGAAAAAATACTATTTTTACTTTATTTCTACTAATTAACAGAAAATATAGAGAGGGTACAGAAGTTTGTGCTTCTAGTTTCATCCATCTCATGCTCATCAAAAAGAATCCACTAACAAGGTTGATCAAGTCTTGTTAACAAACTCATTTCGATAATCATGAAACCGGAGAAATTTTGAATAACACTAAGTTACCTCAACGGGGATATGCACATCCCCAATAATAAGTATATCATATTTGTTTTTGACAGTAGGAAGAGGAAATTCAAAACCTCCAATTATAGTCGATGGAATTTTTCCAATGGAGTTGATACTATGAACTTGAGGTTGTTTCCTCGGAAAGTGTACCGTATGCTCATTACCATTAACATGAAAAGTGACATTGCTTTTGTTGCAATCAATAACAGCCCCTACAGTATTAAGAAAAGGTCTTCCAAGAATAATAGACATACTATCATCCTCGGGAATATCAAGAATAACAAAGTTCATTAAAATAGTAACGTTTGCAACCACAACAGGCACATCTTCACAGATACCGACAGGTATAGCAGTTGATTTATCAGCCATTTGCAAAGATATTTCAGTAGGTGTCAGCTTATTCAAGTCAAGTCTACGATATAAAGAGAGAGGCATAACACTAACACCGGCTCCAAGATCACATAAAGCAATTTTAATATAATTTCTTTTAATGGAGCAAGGTATAGTAGGTACTCCGGGGTCTCCAAGTTTCTTTGGTATTCCACCCTTAAAAGTATAATTAGCAAGCATGGTGGAAATTTCAGCTTCCGGTATCTTTCTTTTATTAGTAATGATATCCTTCATATATTTAGCATAAGGATTTATTTTGAGCACATCAGTTAATCGCATACGCAAAAAGATAGGCCTAATCATTTCAGCAAAGCGCTCAAAATCCTCATCATCCTTTTTCTTGGATGGTTTCAGAGGAAAAGGCATGGGTTTCTGAACCCAAGGTTCCCTTTCTTTACCATGTTTCCTAGCAACAAAGTCTCTTTTATCATAACGTTGATTCTTTGATTGTGGGTTATCAAGATCAACAATAGGTTCAATTTCTACATCATTATCATTACTAGGTTGAGCATCATCATGAACATCATCATTAATATTTTCATTAGGTTCATGTTCATTACCAGATTGTGTTTCAGCATCAGACATAGAGATATCATTTGGATTATCAGGTGGTTCAGCAATAGGTTCACTAGAAGTTTGCACAGTTCTATCATTTTTCTTCTTCTTCTTTTTAGAAGAACTAGGAACATCAATATTATTTCTTTGAGAATCTTGCTCGATTCTCTTAGGGTGGCCTTCAGGATACAAAGGTTCCCGAGTCATTCTACCAGTTCTAGTAGCCACTCTAACAGCATAATCATTTTTTCTTACTATTCATTTCATCAAGCACTTCTTTTTGAGCCTTAAGTACTTGTTCTACTTGAGTGGTAACCATAGAAGCATGTTTGCTAACAAGTTTAAGTTCACCTTTAATATTAGCCATATAATCACCCAAGCGTCTAATCATATAAGCATTTTCTTTTAATTGTCTACCAAAATAAGCATTGAAGTCGTCTTGCTTAAACATAAAGTTATCAAACTCATCCAAGCACTGACTAGCAATTTTAGCAGGAGGGACTTCAGCTTTATCATATCTATAGATAGAATTTACCTCTACTACCTGTGTCGGGATATCGGGATCAGGAGGTTCTTCAATAAATAAAGAATTGAGATCATATGTTTCTTCAACAGGCGGTATATTAAGACCATGTATTTCTTCAATAGGAGGTAAATTCTTAACATCTTCAGCTTTAATACCTTTTTCTTTCATAGATTTCTTTGCCTCTTGCATATCTTCGGGACTGAGGAATAGAACACCTCTCTTCTTCGGAGTTGGTTTAGGAATAGACTCAGTAATTGGAGCAGGAGATGGATCAGGAGGTGCCCAATTATTTTCATTTGTCAACATATTATTCAATAGAATTTCAGCTTCATCCGGTGTTCTTTCCCTGAAAAGAGAACCAACACAACTATCCAGGTAATCTCTGGAAGCATCGGTTAGTCCATTATAAAAGATATCAAGTATTTCAGGTTTCTTAAGAGGATGATCAGGCAAAGCATTAAGTAACTTGAGAAGCCTCCCCCAACCTTGTGGGAGACTCTCTCCTTTAATTTGCACGAAGTTGTATATTTCCCTCAAAGCAGCTTGTTTCTTATGAGCAGGGAAATATTTAGCAGAGAAGTAATAAATCATATCCTGGGGACTACGCACACAACCAGGATCAAGAGAATTAAACCATATCTTAGCATCACCCTTTAATGAGAACGGAAATATTTTGAGTATATAAAAGTAACGCGATCTCTCATCATTAGTAAACAGGGCGGCTATATCATTTAACTTAGTAAGATGTGCCACAACAGTTTCAGATTCATAGCCATAAAACGGATCAGATTCAACCAAAGTAATTATATCAGGATCAACAGAGAATTCATAATCCTTATCAGGAACACATATAGGTGAAGTAGCAAAAGCAGGGTCGGGTTTCATTTTATCTCTAAGTGATTCTTTGTTCCATTTAAGTAATAACCTCTTAAGCTCATATCTATCCCTGCAAGCTAAAATAGCGACAGAAGATTCCATATCAAAAAGATAACCCTCAGGGATAATAGGCATATTTTCATCATCACTATCATCATCGTATTCAGATTCAATAATTTCTTTTTCTCTAGCCCTAGCAGTTTGTTCATCAAAAAATTCACCAAGGGGCACCGTAGTATCAGGCATAGAAGCAGTTTCATCATAAGTATCATGCATAGCAGAAGTGGCATCATCAATAACATGCGACATATCGGAACGAATAGCAGAAGCAGGTTTAGGTGTCGCTAGCTTACTCATAACAGAAGGTGAATCAAGTGCAGAGCTAGATGGCAGTTCCTTACCTCCCCTCGTAGTTGAGGGATAAATTGTTGTCTTAGCGTCTTTCAAGTTCTTCATAGTGTCCAGCAGATATAAATCCCAAGTGACTCAAAGAATAGAGCTATGCTCCCCGGCAACGGCGCCAGAAATTAGTCTTGATAACCCACAAGTATAGGGGATCGCAACAGCTTTCGAGAGTAGAGTATTCAACCCAAATTTATTGATTCGACACAAGGGGAGCCAAAGAATATTCTCAAGTATTAGCAGCTGAGTTGTCAATTCAACCACACCTGGAAACTTAGTATCTGCAACAAAGTGTTTAGTAGCAAAGTAATATGATAATGGTGATAGCGGCAACAAAAGTAAAGACAACAAAAGTAATGTTTTTGGTATTTTGTAGTGATTGTAACAGTAGCAACGGGAAAGTAAATAAGCGAGAACCAATATATGGAAAACTCGTAGGCACCGGATCAGTGATGGATAATTATGCCGGATGCGGTTCATCATGTAACAGTCATAACATAGGGTGACACAGAACTAGCTCCAATTCATCAATGTAATGTAGGCATGTATTCCGTATATAGTCATACATGCTTATGGAAAAGAACTTGCATGACATCTTCTGCCCTACCCTCCCTGTGGCAGCGGGGTCCTATTGGAAACTAAGGGATATTAAGGCCTCCTTTTAATAGAGAACCGGAACAAAGCATTAGCACATAGTGAATACATGAACTCCTCAAACTATGGTCATCACCGGGAGTGGTCCCGATTATTGTCACTTCGGGGTTGCCGGATCATAACACATAGTAGGTGACTATAGACTTGCAAGATAGGATCAAGAACTCACATATATTCATGAAAACATAATAGGTTCAGATCTGAAATCATGGCACTCAGTCCCTAGTGACAAGCATTAAGCATAGCAAAGTCATAGCAACATCAATCTCAGAACATAGTGGATACTAGGGATCAAACCCTAACAAAACTAACTCGATTACATGATAAATCTCATCCAACCCATCACCGTCTAGCAAGCCTACGATGGAATTACTCACGCACGACGGTGAGCATCATAAAATTGGTGATGGAGGATGGTTGATGATGACAACGGCGACGAATCCCCCTCTCCGGAGCCCCGAACGGACTCCAGATCAGCCCTCCCGAGAGGTTTTAGGGCTTGGCGGTGGCTCCGTATCGTAAAACGTGATGATTTCTTCTCTCTGAAAGCGAATATATAGAGTTGGAGTTGGCATCGGAGGGCATCCAAGGGGCCCACGAGGTAGGGGGCGCGCCCTAGAGGGGGGGGGCGCCCCCCACCCTCGTGGACAGGATGTGGGCCCCCTGGTCTTCATCTTTGGCAAGGATTTTTTATTGTTTTTTCTAAGATGTTCCGTGGAGTTTCAGGTCATTCCGAGAATATTTGTTTTCTGCACATAAAACAACACCATGGCAATTCTGCTGAAAACAACGTCAGTCTGGGTTAGTTCCATTCAAATCATACAAGTTAGAGTCCAAAATAAGGGCAAAAGTGTTTGGAAAAGTAGATACGACGGAGACGTATCAAGTAGCTACACCTAAATGCAAGTAACTACTAGAAAGAACTAAATGAAAGCTAGCACAAGTGGATTTCGTTACCTTCTGCCTATCAGAAATTATTGTGTAGTTGCCAAACTTCCCAGATTGGCCACCTAGTGCTACCTTTAGCTGATACAGAAACCAAGTCCAGGAATCTGTGTCCTCCTTATCAACAATTCCAAAAGCAATGGGAAATATATTATTGTTCCCATCTCTTCCAGTAGCAGCAAGGATCTGTTGACCAGTAGTGAGCTTTATGAAGCATCCATCCAGATCTATAACAAGTTAACACATTAGGCAAACTATTTGAAAACACACATTAAATACCAAGGAATTACCTATGAATGGTCGGCAGCCACTGAGAAACCCTTCTTTGCATCCATTTAGGCAATAGAATAATGCATGAAACCTAGGGTTTGTGCTTGGATGCTCCCTCAAATGTCTTGTTGTCACTATACACCTTTAACCTGGATTAGTATCTAGCACAGCCTGCAAATAATCCCTAATCCTGGTGTACTGGGCCTTCTGATCTCCTAACACAACATTCTTTGCCGCCTTCTTAGCCCTGTATGCCATGTGGGTTGATATTTCCACTCCATACTTGCTCTTTGCAGTGTTAATTATAGTAGTGATTGTTGTGCATGGGTCATTTCTGATTGCTTCCTCACAAAACTTTGCAACCCACTTAGCAGTAACTTTTGTGTTCTCTGACACAGAAGGACAAGTGTGCACCACATACTGCTCCCTTATGGTAAAAATCTTCTCATTTGCAATCTGAGAAGCTGCTATATAAAAAGGGCATGTCTCATCTATGCATTATGCTATAACCCTGTCACTGCAATTTCTATGGTACTCATAGTTCCTGTTCTGTGCAATGTGCATTGTTTGAAGTGCATTCCTGAACTGGTACACATCAATGAAGCAAAGATGCTTCACAAATTCCTCAGCTGGGTGAGCTCTCTTCTCATCATACCATAACCTTTTCTTCATCTTCTTAGCTTTGCTTTTCCTGCCATTGGGCAAAACATATGTCAATGCCTCTGCACCATCATCATCTTCCACACCCAAGTCCATTGGTTTCTTGTCTTCATCAGAAGATGGTATCCAGTCCTCCTCAAACAACTCCTCTACACTTGCATGTGATCTGCTTGTTGGGCCTTTTCTGTGTTTATTCTCCTTTTTCTTCTTCTGTCCATCTTGCCCTACCTGCTCTAGATTACTCTCTTCCTCCAGAGTACTCTCTTCATCCTCTTCTTCACTTTCAGGCTCATATAGTGCATCCTCCTCCTCTGTCTCATACATTTCCTCAACATCTGTGTCCCCTTTAAAATGAAGGAGTGGATCTTCCCTCTGTCTTTTCATCTCCTCAAGCCTAGCAAGGATATCACCATATTCTTTCAAATCATCATCATCACTATCCTCCTCATTATCCATCACTGCAGCTTTTCTCTTCACAGAAGTGACCTTCTCTTTATTTTTCTTATTCTTCCTAAACATTTCAATTTCCTTCCTCCTTGTCTCCTCCATAACCTTTTCAATTTCCATTTGCTCCTCTGAATTGTATACATGATTTTCTTCCACTTGTACATAACCTAAAGCAAGGTGTTGTGCTATGTTTGAAACTGTATGGGCATTGGCTCCACTTATGCTGCTTCTGAACTTGCTGCCGCTACATGCACATCTGGTGCATTGAACATCACTCCTTCTTCATCTATCTGATACAGTTTGGGCTCTCCAATTTCTTCTAGAGGGATTTGCTGCTCAATAACATTGGAGCTGGTGTTTATACTTGCAGCATTGGGAGAACTGGCCCTAACAACTGTCACATTCAATATCTTCTGATTTTGCAATGCTATGTTGTCTAGAATTTCCTCAAGCTTGTCATCATCATCTATTTCTTCCATTCCTTCTATCCCTAGCCCAGGATCCCTGACATAGTACATGTAATCTTTAAATCCATAACCTTCTGTTTCTATTAGTGCTACTAGGTTGTAAAATGTTATGTCTGACACCATCATAGATCTCTCAATGTTGTCTCCGTCATGGAAATGCATCTTCAATTCCCAAACCTCATCATCCAGACCGCAAATAATATAAAATACATAGCAGTATAAGTGCTTAATTAATACTGATTAACACTAATGAAACAACTCATGTTAGTGCACAGGACAAGACAAACAAATAAAGAAAATAAAGCAGATAGCAGGACAACTCAATTAACCAATTATAAAGCACTAATGAAACACTAATAAAACTAATAACCAAATGTAAACCCTAGGGCACAGGACAAACAAAGCACAACATCAGAACTAATCTAAAAATGTCAACCCTAGGGCACAGGACAAACAAAGCGCATAATCTGAACTAATCTAAATAATGTCCTAGGGCACATGGCAACAAAATCACAGCATTTGACACTTGTATTGCATCTAATAGGATAGAACAATATGAACCCTAACCCTAGGAGTACCCTGGCAACGCAATGGAATGGAGAACGGGAAGGGAAGAGCAAAGAAAAGTGGATCTCACTATACGCCGCCGAAGGATGACGCGATGTGCTGGCTTCCTGTCGGATTGGCCTTCACCGTCGCGGCGAATGCTCTGGCCGCCCTGTATTCCATCGAATACTGCGGGTCCTCCTCCTCCTCTTCCTCCGACGGCTTGCTAGGGTTCAAGCTCGCGCACAGCTCGCCTAGATCCACTACGGGTCCTCCTCCACTACGTACTGTGCGTGCGGCGCTGCCGGGCGGAGCGCCGCCACCAGCATCTCCACCTTTCGCCGGACTGCGCATCTCTGTGTTTCTATGGAATGGCGACGACAACAATGGGGGAGGACGACGGCAGCGGGAGCGAGGAGGAGGGGGAAGAAGAATGGGGGAGGGCGACGGCGGCGGGAGCGAGGAGGAGGGGGAAGAAGAATGGGGGAGGGCGACGGTGGCGGGAGCGAGGAGGAAGGGGAAAAGAGACGGATGCGGGAGTGGATGACTAAAGACGAGCCCTAACGGCGCCGTCTAACGCCGTCTGCCGGCTGTCGGGACGACCTGGAGTGCCACGTAGGCGAAAAATGGGCCCGACCTGTCATAAACTCACTTAACACGGCCCGATCCGCTGATCAGTGGTTTTTGCAAAACAATTACGCTAGATGTGGTGCTTTCTGCAATGATTCTATATCCTAGTGTTTTTTGCAAACCTATCCCTCAACATGATGGTTTTATGCAATTTACTCACAATAAATTCACACTCGGTGATCTCATGAGACGACTCTTCTTTGGTAGTACAATAATTTAGCCACGTAGTCGCGTCTACTCGGCGACACAACAAAGTGCGCTTGGAAAATTCAAACTGGATTTCACTCTTTATAGAGCTCATCAGGTCCCTTTATACGCTTGCTTACTCTCTTTTGTGGCATTGCTACTTCAGACTCCTTCCGTCCCAAAATAAATGAAAGTTGTCAATTTTTTGAGGGAGCGGAGGGAGTGCCAGTCAATCATATGAATATATGAATAAGGTTCGTCTTTACGTACTCCTCACGTGACAGAAGAACGGACTCAAGTGGTCAGGATGGCCGGAAGGGTGGCCGACTTCCTCCCCTTGACCGGCGCCCTGGTGTCCGGGAAGCAGCCGTCGGCCGTCAGGTCGGCCACCTCCCCGAACTCCGACACGCTGATCGGGAACGGCAGCAGGTGCCCTCCCAGGTCCTCCACCCTGTCCCGCGTGTACGCGTCCCACAGCGCCTCCGCCGCGCGCCGCACCGCGCGCACGCACTCCGCGCTCTCGGGCTCCAGGAACACGCCCTCGCCGGCGCCGGCGCCCGTGTGGCTCATGAAGTGCTCGTGCCACAGCGACATCCGGAACCCGTGCACGAGCCCCCGGGCGCGCCCGCCGCCCGGCCCGTTCAGGTGCGCCGGCTGGTAGCTCCCCTGCGCGATCTCGCTGTCCCGGTTGCCCGCCAGCGACCGCTCGTTCAGGTTCGCCGACCCCACGATCACGTACTCGTCATCCACTGCACAGCAGGTCGGAGTCGGACAAGGTGAGAGTGAGACGCCGAGAGGTCGCAAATGGCGACATGCATGGCGTGACGCATTATGAAATTAATCAAGGTCGAAGCGAGCGCACCGATCATGAGCTTGGCGTGGACGTAGATGGGAGAGCGGCGGCTCGCCTGCGCGCGCCAGTAGTCCGTGCCCTTCTCCGGCTTCGCTGGCGGCGCGTACTCCCCGGGGCGCCGCGCCTCCCGGTTCCCGAGGCAGAAAAAGTTGAGGTAGTCGCAGGGGTGCGCGTGGCCGCGCAGCCCGGCGTCGTCGATCGCCTGCATCACGATGCCGTACATCATCTCCACGGTCAGCCGGTTCCACCGCACGATGGCCTGGATGGAGTCGCTCGCCGGCTCCCCCTCGGGCCACATCGGGGTCACCACGTACACGGCGAACCGCTCGCCGCGCCGGATCTTGGCGGCGACCTTGAGCGCGATCTCCACGGGCACCAGGTTCAGGCAGCCGGAGTCCCGGTCCTCCGCCCACGACGCGCACCCGCCGAGGAAGTACTGGTTCTCGATGTAGATGAACCGCCGCGCGCGGCGGATGGCCTCGACGTAGCCGGTCTGTATGCTCTGGTCGATCGTGAGGTCCTTGCCGCTCGTCAGCCCCATCGCGGCCGCCCCGGCCGGGTCGGTGGGGAATCCGACCACCGACGCGTCGTCGACGGACCGGAGCACCTGCACGTTCCACGAGCCGGTGCCGCCGTCGCTGTCGAAGGTGTAGGGGTCGGGGAACGTCGCCGGGCTCAGGTCGAGCAGGCAGCCCCGTATCCTCCGCGGCGCCTGCTTCTTCCACCGCTGCTCGAAGTTGGCGAGCACGTCCCACGCCGCCGGGCCCTCGAGCCTGCAGTGCACGTCGTGCCATGGCTCCCTCGGCCCGCCGTGCCGCAGGGAGGCGTGCCGGAAGTTGTTCTGCATGAAGTCGCGGGAGTAGGTCGTGTCGAGCTCCCGGAACAGGGTGTGGTTCTCGTCGTCGTACCTGGTCGAACACCTCGCATCTCGTCAGATAAAAATCGTTGATGACGATGATTCAAAATGCGTTGAGGAAAGTTGAAGTCTGTGCTGCCAAGATCACCTGCCGTCGCAGAGGTCTATGCCGCCGATGAAGCTAACGACGTGGCGGGCGTCGGCGCTGCCCGGCGTGGCGGCGTCGAGGGTGACCGTCTTCTGGTGGTGCGTGAACTCGGTGCTGATCTCGATGCTCTGCACCAGGGTGAGCGCGGTGTCGGCGTCGCGCGGGCAGAGGAAGCACCGCACGCTGGTGCCATGGAAGAAGGCCCGGGTCTGCTCGTCGTGCGTCTTCATCACGCCGGTATTGCCGAGGAACGGGACGGACGTCTTGTCCTGCCACGGCATCACCAGCACCGCCACCCCCTCGTCGGCCTTCCGCTTGAGGAGCTCGCCCAGCGTGACGCCCTCCGCGCCGGGGATCATCCGGCTCGCGTCGCGCACCAGCGTGATCGCCGTGTTCACCGACCACCCGGCGACGTACACGAAGTGGCGCGCGTCGCGGATGGCCACGTACAGGTCCTCCCACAGCCGCGCCGGGCGGTACGGCCGGCCGCCGTCGAGGCGGACCGACGGGTCGAACCCGTTGGACAGGTGCGAGTTCTGGTACAGCGTGACGCCGCAGTTGGTCCGCTCCGGGAAGAAGGCCGGCGTGACCCCCGCGAAGCCGGGCAGCCGAATGCCGGCGTCCCAGCACGGGTCGCGCTCGACGTCCAGGAAGCGCAGCCGGACGCGGAGCCTCGGGGTGTGCGTCCCGTGCGCGCGCTCGCCGCCGCGGAGGCCGACCCAGAGCTCGAGGGGCTCCCCCGCGGCGACGCTGGCCGTGGGCACGGAGCCGTGGCCGAGGACGCCGGCGCCGATGAGGTGCTGGCTCTTGACGGTGAAGGTGATGGCGGCGGCAGGGTAGGCGCAGTGCAGGCGGAAGGACTGGTTCCAGACCGGGCCGTTGGCGTGGGGCTCCACCTCGCAGGTCCGCGCCACCCGCGCCGCGCCGACGTCGACGTCCACGTACAGGCTGCTCCGCTGGAGGCAGTGCACGCCCAGCGACTGCTCCAGCTTCTCCGTCGCCTGCTCGAGTTCGTCACCGGATTAAACCACGTGGCACCATTACATTCACACCGCACGAGTACTCCATGGCGTGCACACCAAGAAGGGAAATGCTACACTTTTGCTGTGTCTGCTTGAACGTAGTATCTCATCGCCATATATCGTCTTCTTATTTTACGTTCATTTTTACCTCGACAAGTAAGTAATTAAGCACGCCGCGGAGCCTGACATGAGCGGCGCAGCGGCGAGCTAGTGGTGGTAGGTGATGTCAAAGTCGAGAAAGGAAGGAGAGTATCCTTGACGTCCAAACCATTGGCTCACAAGCAACCATGGGCGCCAAAGCAAAGGCTACGGCGCCACTAGCTGGTTCGGGCGATCGGAAGCTTCTACTACCGCTCATGGCGGAAAGGTGAATGGCATTCAGGCCGAACAACGGAACTGGAGCTGGACGGAGGAAGCGTGGCGAGAACAGCAGAAGAACAAGTGAAGCGAGGACCAGCCATTTTTGCATACATGTAACGATCGTTATTTACCTTGATGATCTGGCCATGGATGGCGTTGTGGAGGTGGTCGGCCTCGAACACCGTCACCTCCAGGACGCCGTGGAGGTACACGGCGTCGGCGGCGGCGGTGGCGGGGTGTCCGTCCTTAGAGCCCATGCCTGCCGTCGTCCTTGCTGCTGCCGGTCGTCTTCCCGCACCGCGCGCGGACGGACCTCTTTATACAGGAGTCCGGCCGCCAAGACGACAAGTTCACACACCGGCTTGCCCAGGCCTCAAGGCTCCAAGGTGGCACTCGGTTCACGTCCCTTTCCACCACGACGCACCGCTGCTTGCGTTCTTCAGGGGGGGAGAGGGCAGAGCCAGCACACCAAAATTCCCCACCGGTTTTGGCCATCCATGTGATGATTACTATCCGGCTCGCCTAATCTCTAACCGTACACACGACCATGGAGCGTGGAGGAAATGGCATTCCCCTAAATTCCTAGGCATTGCTGTTGGTGTGGAAAGCCCATGCTTAATTGCTTAAAGTTCAAGCCATCCAAGAAACATTAGGCATTGCATCTTGATGAGTTAGTGTCAATACTTTTTCTTGTTTGCGACTGAGTGTCAATAGGTTTTTCACCCCGTTTGATGATCTATAGACCGAGGGTGGGTGTCTAGGTGGAGTTTTATATGATCATCGAGCTCGTCTTCCCACATCCTTGCCAACTCTCACGGTATGGCATTGTAAATCTCTTTTAAGAACTGAACTTAATTAGCTGGACGTGTGGAGTTAGCTGGCCCAAGGAATGAGATGTTGTAACAAGCCTAGAGGATGGAGCGTACAAGAAGCATGTGGCATCATAGATTCTTCCTCCGATGTCACCCACCATGAAGGGAGGAGAGTCTCACGCCAATACAAAAGAAACACAAGCAAATAGCAAAACAGCTTCCACATTTGGGTGCAACACATCAGACAAAATGAACAAACCTCGCTAACCGTAAGGCTGCACTTCTACATAGATTCTTCAACCCTAAGACCAAACACGTCGTAACGGCGCCATCCACAACGACACGTCTCAAAGAGCATAGACTATTATCGATGTATACAACCATAACAAACTTATGAAAGGCTCACATTCTCAACATAAAAACATGACTACGGTTAGTACTCTCAAGTCATTTTCGTATGGCGTAAGCAAAACTGAAATGCTGGTGCACTGTTATGTGAACAAAGAAGCTTCAATCCAATATAACAGAAGAACATTCTGGCCTTATTTGATTTAACAGCAATGGAGAAGCGTCGGAGCGATAAATGTACGAAGAATTGGATGCCGTGTCCACTGAAATTATATCAGAAAGCAAACAGAGTCCCCCCCCCCCCCCCAATGAAGTCCGATCTAATGCTAGTTTTCCTATGAAATTAACTGAGAGTTCATATAAGATTGGTTCCTAGGAGATTGTACCGTGAGTCGAACAACACCTGCAATAAAAGAAAAACAAGAGGGTCTAAATCCTATAGAAGTCCTATGCAAATCTTGTAGATCAAATGAGGCCTCTGTAGGGTTGTATTGATAGAGCCTATCAAAAGCCCATCATACCACTTGGAGCCAATTTTTCGCTACTAGGTGATTCCAATGAAATATATGCGTAGGATCAGAATATCGACCAAAGGGTGAATGAGGGATTCAACCATTTCTTTCAAAAACCAAGTCCTTTAGAAAAAAACTTAAACGAAATCAAAGAACACAATTTAAAGAGATAAGAAGCTAGTACCGAACAAATACTGAAACATAATAGTAAATCACTTGAGTATGGATGCGCGGGGGAGGGGGGGGGGGGTCATATTCAGACATTTCGAGAACAATTTGAAATTATTTGACAACATTCATGTGGGGCATGTCTACAGTTCCGAAAAAATCAACTTAAAACTTGATGTACATTTAGAGATTCAAAACAGACAAATTTGAATGTGAATAGTATCACCTTTGGGTGAATAGTATTTTGACACTATTCGCATCTGATTTTGTCTTTTTTGTTTCTATTAATGTAAGTTGGATTAGGAGCCGAAACTTTTTGAGGTTGTACATCAAACATTGATGTGAGTCTACAGAAAATTGAGAATAGGTGAGATCTCACACAAGTCTTCCCATGGATGCAGGCAGTACTTCTAAAACAACACTTTAGCTATATGTTAGTCAACTGAACTTTGAATTTGGGTAAGTTGATTTTTGCTTTGAGATTTGTGTTGCATTTTCTTCCTGGCATGTGTTGTTTGTTGTGTTGGGCTAGTTTTTTTCGACTAACCCCATTATTTGGGCGAGCCGATTGCTACTGGGCCGAAGCCCATTAACTACGTGATCCAACCCTCCTCCCCCTTCCTTTGTTTTTTCTAGGTTTTTTTCTTCTGTTTTTATGTGTTTTTGCCTTTTGTTCTCTGTTTTTCTTTGTTAGTTGGTTTTCATTTGTATTTCTGGTTATTTTTGTGCGGTTGGATAATTGTAAATGTATACACATAAATAATTACACTATTATATGATTATTCTTATCTTGACATATACAAAAGGTACAATTTTAGGGCAAAGTTATTTGCAAGTTTTTTTAAAAAAAATCGTTTTAATTTCTTCTTAGAGGGTAACACTAATCTCACTAATTCATGTTCCATATTTTAAAACTTTTAGTTATCATTTTTTTCTTAAACGCCAAAACCAATGCCACTAATTCATCCCTTATTAGGATTTTTTTTCTTCAAAAATTCCACTATTTTATGTTTATCATTGCATATTGTTGGAAAGCACATCTTTTGTGTATATTGTGTGCAAAGGTTGTTATTGTTTGTTTTATTTTTTATTTTCTTCCTACCAATACCACCAATTAATTCTTCCTTAGAAAACCTCATTATTTTGATTTTGATTTTATTTTTTATTTCATTTCTTTATTATTAAAAGGTAATAGTAATACCAATGCCAATAATTCATTCTTCCATAAAAACCTCATTATTTTGATTTTTGCTTTATTTCTTTCTTCTTAAAAGGTAATATCAATGTCACTAATTCATTCATTCTTATAAAACCTCATCATTTTCATTTTTCTCATTATTTTATTTTTTCTTGAAGGGTAATACCAAAGCCCATAATTCATTTTTTCTTCAAAATTTCAGCTTTTTATTTTATTTTTATTTCTTCATTAATGACAATACCAATTCCAAAAATTCATTTCTTCTTATGAAGGTTCCCTTTTTTATGAAAATTCTAATATTATATTCTTAATCTTGCATGTTATAAAAATGCACTTTTACTATGTAAGTTGTTCGCAAAATCTGTCATTTTTTTCATTTTCTTTCTTCACAAAGGGTAAACCAATGACACTAATTTGTTCCTTCATAGAAACTTCATTATTTTGATATTATTTAACTTTTTATTTTATTTTCCTTCTTCTTAAAGGTAATACCAATGTCACCAATTCATTTTTCCTTACAAAACCTCATTATTTTGATTTTCTATTTTTTTCTTAAGGTAATACAAAAGCCACTAATAATTCTTTCTTGAAAACTTTAGTATTTTGATTTTTTTTGTTTTTATTTATTTCCATTTTCTTCAATGATAATACAGATGCCACAAATTCATTTATTCTTATGAATCTTCCCTTTTTATGAGAAAAATCCACCATTATATTCTTATTCTCGCAAATTGTTAAAATGCACAATTTTATTTAAATTATTTGCAAATTTTGTCATTTTTTTATTTTCTTTCTTACTAAAGGGTAAACCAGACAAGAATTTGTTGTTTCTTAGAAAAGTTCGTTATTTGATTTTGTGTATGTTCTTATTTAACTTTATTTTTTCTTTAAGGTTAATACTGATGCATGATAACCCACAAGTATAGAGGATCACAACAGTTTTCGAGGATAGAGTATTCAACCCAAATTTATTGATTCGACACAAGGGGAGCCAAAAAATATTCTCAAGTATTAGCAGCTGAGTTGTCAATTCAACCACACCTGAAACTTAATATCTGCAGCAAAGTGTTTAGTAGCAAACTAATATGATAGTAGTGGTAACGATGGTAAAAGGTAACGGTAGCAAAAGTAATATTTTTGGTATTTTGTAGTGATGATAACAATAGCAACGAAAAAGTAAATAAGCGAAGAACAATATATGGAAAGCTCGTAGGTATTGGATCAGTGATAGAGAATTATGCCGGATGCGATCGATCATGTAACAGTCATAACCTAGGGTGACACAGAACTAGCTCCAGTTCATTAATGTAATGTAGGCATGTATTCCGAATATAGTCATACGTGCTTATGGAAAAGAACTTGCATGACATCTTTTGTCCTACCCTCCTGTGGCAGCAGGGTCCTAGCGGAAACTAAGGGATATTAAGGCCTCCTTTTAATAGAGTACCGGACCAAAGCATTAACACATGGTGAATACATGAACTCCTCAAACTATGGTCACCATCGGGAGTGGTCCCGATTATTGTCACTTCGGGGTTGCCGGATCATAACACATAGTAGGTGACTATAAACTTGCAAGATAGGATCAAGAACTCACATATATTCATGAAAACACAATAGGTTCAGATCTGAAATCATGGCACTCGGGCCCTAGTGACAAGCATTAAGCATAGCAAAGTCATAGCAACATCAATCTCAGAACATAGTGGATACTAGGGATCAAACTAACTCGATTACATGATAAATCTCATCCAACCCATCACCGTCCAACAAGCCTACGATGGAATTACTCACGCACGACGGCGAGCATCATGAAATTGGTGATGGAGGAAGGTTGATGATGACGATGGCGACGGATTCCCCTCTCTGGAGCCCCGAACGGACTCCAGATCAGCCCTCCCAAGAGAGTTTAGGGCTTGGCGGAGGCTCCGTATCGTAAAACACAATGAATCCTTCTCCTTTGGTTTTTTCCCCCTGAAAGTGAATATATGGAGTCCAGGTTGAGGTCGGTGGAGCGTCAGGGGGCCCACGAGGCAGGGGGGCACGCCCAGGGGGCCAGGCGCGCCCCCACCCTCGTGGACAGGTGGGACACCCCCTTACGTGGATCTTCCTTCCAATCTTCATTATATGTTCCATAATAATGCCCCGTTGATTTTCAGGTAATTCCGAGAACTTTTATTTCTGCACAAAAATAACACCATAGCAATTCTGCTGAAAACAACGTCAGTCCGGGTGAAGGAAATATGCCCTAGAGGCAATAATAAAGTTATTATTTATTTCCTTATATCATGATAAATGTTTATTATTCATGCTAGAATTGTATTAACCGGAAACATAATACATGTGTGAATACATAGACAAATAGAGTGTCACTAGTATGCCTCTACTTGACTAGCTCGTTAATCGAAGATGGTTATGTTTCCTAACCATAAACAAAAGAGTTGTTATTTGATTAACGGGATCACATCATTAGGAGAATGATGTGATTGACATGACCCATTCCATTAGCTTAGCACCCGATCGTTTAGTATGTTGCTATTGCTTTCTTCATGACTTATACATGTTCCTATGACTATGAGATTATGCAACTCCCGTTTGCCGGAGGAACACTTTGTGTGCTACCAAACGTCACAACGTAACTGGGTGATTATAAAGGAGCTCTACAGGTGTCTCCAAAGGTACATGTTGGTTTGGATTATTTCGAGATTAGGATTTGTCACTCCGATTGTCGGAGAGGTATCTCTGGGCCCTCTCGGTAATGCACATCACATAAGCCTTGCAAGCATTGCAACTAATGAGTTAGTTGTGAGATGATGTATTACGGAACGAGTAAAGAGACTTGCCGGTAACGAGATTGAACTAGGTATTGAGATACCGACGATCGAATCTCGGGCAAGTAACATACCGATGACAAAGGGAACAAAGTATGTTGTTATGCGGTCTGAACGATAAAAGATCTTCGTAGAATATGTAGGAGCCAATATGAGCATTCAGGTTCCGCTATTGGTTATTGACTGGAGACGAGTCTCGGTCATGTCTACATTGTTCTCGAACCCGTAGGGTCCGCACGCTTAAGGTTTCGATGACAGTTATATTATGAGTTTATGCGTTTTTATGCACCGAAGGTTGTTCGGAGTCCCGGATGTGATCACGGACATGACGAGGAGTCTCGAAATGGTCGAGACATAGAGATTGATATATTGGAAGCCTATGTTTGGATATCGGAAGTGTTCCGGGTGAAATCGGGATTTTACCGGATTACCGGGAGGTTACCGGAACCCTCCCGGGAGGTATATGGGCCTTAGTGGGCCTTAGTGGAAGAGAGGAGAGGTGGCCAGAGATGGGCCGCGCGCCCCTCCCCCCTTGGTCCGAGTAGGACAAGGAGAGGGGGCCGGCCCCCCTTCCTCTTCTCTCTCCTCTTTCCCCCCTCCGCGAATCCTATTCCAACTAGGAAAGGGGGGAGTCCTACTCCCGGAGGGAGTAGGACTCCTCCTGGCGCCTCCTCTTGGCCGGCCGCACTCCCCCCCTTGAACCTTTATATACGGAGGCAGGGCCACCCCCTAGAAACACAAGTTGATCCACGTGATCATATTCTTAGCCGTGTGCGGTGCCCCCTTCCACCATAGTCCTCGATAATACTGTAGCGGTGCTTAGGCGAAGCCCTGCGACGGTAGTACATCAAGATTGTCACCACGCCGTCGTGCTAGTTCCATTCAAATCATGCAAGTTAGAGTCCAAAACAAGGGCAAAAGTGTTTGGAAAAGTAGATACGACGGAGACGTATCAACTCCCCCAAGCTTAAACCTTTGCTTGTCCTCAAGCAATTCAGTTGATAAACTGAAAGTGATAAAAAAAACTTTTAAAAACTCTGTTTGCTCTTGTTGTTGTAAATATGTAAAGCCAACATTCAAGTTTTCAGCAAAGATTATGTACTAACCATATTCACAATAACATTTAGGTCTCATGTTTACTCATATCAATGGCATAATCAACTAGCGAGCAATAAAAATAAATCTCGGATGACAAAACTTTCTCAAAACAATCATGATATGATATAACAAGATGGTATATCGCTAGCCCTTTCTGAGACCGCAAAACATAAATGCAGAGCACCTTTAAAGATCAAGGACTGACTAGACATTGTAATTCATGGTAAAAGAGATCCAGTCAAGTCATACTCAGTTTAAACTAATCAGTAATGAATGCAAATGACAGAGGTGCTCTCCAGCTGGTGCTTTTAATAAGAGGGTGATGACTCAACATGAAAGTAAATAGATAGGCCCTTCGAAGAGGGAAGCAGGGATTTGTAGAGGTGCCAGAGCTCGGTTTTGAAATAGAGATGAATAATATTTTGAGCGGTATACTTTCATTGTCAACATAACAACCAATATATGGCAATATCTTCCATGCTACACACATTATAGGCGGTTCCCAAACAGAATGGTAAAGTTTATACGCCCCCTCCACCAACAAGCATCAATCCATGGCTTGCTCGAAACAACGAGTGCCTCCAACTAACAACAGTCCCGGGGGAGTTTTGTTTGCAATTATTTTGATTTGATTTGCATAAAGCATGGGACTGGGCATCCCGGTGACCAGCCATTTTCTCGTGAGTGAGGAGCGGAGTCCACTCCTCTTGAGAATAACCCACCTAACATGGAAGATACGGACAGCCCTAGTTGATACATGAGCTATTCGAGCATACAAAACAGAATATTTATTTGAAGGTTTAGAGTTTGGCACATACAAATTTATTTGGAACGACAAGTAGATACCGTATATAGGTAGGTATGGTGGACTCATATGGAATAACTTTGGGGTTTATGGAATTGGATGAACAAGCAGTATTCCCGCTTAGTACAGGTGAAGGCTAGAAAAAGACTGGGAAGCGACCAGCTAGAGAGCGACAACAGTCATGAACATGCATTAAAATTAATTAACACCGAATGCAAGCATGAGTAGGATATAATGCACCATGAACATAAATATCATAGAGGCTATGTTGATTCTGTTTCAACTACATGCGTGAACATGTGCCAAGTCAAGCCACTCGAATCGTTCAAAGGAGGATACCACCCCATCATACCACATCACAACCATCTTAATAGCATGTTGGCACGCAAGGTAAACCAATATAAGCTCCTAGCTAATTAAGCATGGCACAAGCAACTATAATCTCTAATTGTCATTGCAAACATGTTCATTCATAATAGGCTGAACCAGGAACGATGAACTAATCATATTTACAAAAACAAGAGAGGTCGAGTTCATACCAGCTTCTCTCATCTCAACCAGTCCATCATATATCGTCATAATTGCCTTTCACTTGCACAACCGAACGATGTGAATAAGAGTAATAGTGCACGTGCATTGGACTAAGCTGGAATCTGCAAGCATTCAATAAACATGAGAAGACAAGGCAATATGGGCTCTTGGTTAAATCAACGATAATGCATATAAGAGCTGCTTTAACATTTTCATTATGGTCTTCTCCTCTCGATCCCCAAAGGAAAGAAAAGAAATAAAACTATTTACACGGGAAAGCTCCCAACAAGCAAAAGAAGAACGAGAAATCTTTTTGGGTTTCTTTTTAATTACTACTACAAGCATGGAAAGTAAACTAATTAAAAGCTACAACTATTTTTTTTGTTTTTCTTAAGGTTTATTAAACACACAAGAAGAAAGCATAAAAAAGGAAAGTAAACCGGCACAGATGATACAATGAAAAAGTATGAGCACCGACAACTAGCAATGAGTGTCTGAACATGAATGTAATGTCGGTGAGAAATACGTACTCCCCCAATCTTAGGCTTTTGGCCTAAGTTGGTCTATGGCCACGGCTGGCCTGGCAGATATCCAAAGTTATAGCTGGGGTCGTACTGTGAAGAAGCCTCGGATTGCCACTGGTTGGCAATCACCTCTAGATCCCACTGATAATCAGACTATCATGGAGGATCAAATTGTGATTCCGGCTCCGGCTCTGTAGCTATTGTAGGGTTCCGGTAGGCGTGAATGGCCTCCAACGGAACAAGGTACTTGCCTGCAGATAAATCAAACAAGGAAGGAGCAGACAAGGTAATAGTCTCAGGATGATTTTTTACCAAATATTAATTTGTACTTAAGCTCTTTTTCCCTTAATAATAAAATCATGTGCTACCATACTCTTATAATCTAAATAAATAGGAGGCAGCAATTTTTCTTCCTTCTCATAATGCCTAATAGGTATGTTAAAATGTGCAGCGAGGCGCGAGGCGAAGATGCCTCCAAGGACGGGGCCCTTAGTACGGTTAAGATTTAACCGCTTTGCAATAATAGCGCCCATGCTGAATGTATCATCATGAAATAAGGCATGGCACAGAATAACAATATCAGGGGCACTCAGGTTTCCACCGTTTCCGCGCCCAATTAAGCATCTACTAGCAAATATAGCAAAGTAACGTAGAACAGGAAAGTGTATGCTAGTAATTCATGCGTCGAAAACCTTCCTCGTTTCCCCTACAGTAATGGTATCAATAAACCCATCCACATCGTCACGATGTGGTTCCTCCACACTGCCCTCAAAAGGGATCAAACAAACCCGACAAAAATCATAAAGTGACATCTCCTTATGCTCATCATATAAATAAAATTCCACCGTAGGTGGTGAGCACCTAGCATGGAAATGAAAGTTTTGCACAAAGATATTGGTGAGTAAGAGATACTGTTCGCGTTGATCGTGGAGGAAGGCGGTGAGGCCTGCATTCTCAGCCAATTCATAGAAATCATCATAAATCCCAGCTGCTCTCAAGAAATTATCACAAGGCCATTCACACGGTCGGACCTCCGCGGTGCGAGGGAGATTATACTTGGGCCTCTTATCCTCCTCACTTTGATTATCCTTAGAGCTTCGTCTCGATGAGCCCCTCAAAAATCTCTTCATTATTTCCTGAAAAATTTCTGAAATTTTTAGTAACTTCAAAATAAAAGTGAACCAAACTCAACAAAATTGATAGCAACTACTCCTACAAGTGCCTAGAGGCAATATCATGCATCAAAACTACTTTTGACCATATAAATTTGACATGCAAGCTTAAGAACAGGGTCACCTAAGCAGCAAAAATATGCAATGAATAAAGCACTAGAACAAAAACTAATTGGACCATTGGAGGAGTCACATACCAAGGAACAATCCCCCAAAGCAGTTTTGTGTGAGGTGCTTTGAGCAAGGAGATCGAAAATGGCAGCAAAATAAGTTTGGACTCGGGTTTGAGCTGGTTAGTTGTGTTTGTGGGAGGAAGGAGTGTGTGGTAGCTGGAATAAGTGGAGGGGAGCTATCGTGGGCGCACGAGGCAGGGGGCACCCAGGGGGGTGGGCATGCCCTGGACCCTCGTGGCCAGGTGCCAGCTCCCCCTACTGTGTTCTTAGTGCCAGATATTCTCAAATATTCCAGAAAAAATCATATTTAAATTTTAGGGCATTTGGAGAACTTTTATTTTCGGGGTATTTTTTTATTGCTTGGATAATTCAGAAAACAGACATAAATTATTATTTTTGCTTTATTTAAACTAAATAACAGAAAGTAAAAAGAGGGTACAGAGAGTTGTGTTTTCTAAATTCAGCCATCTCATGCTCATCAAAAGGAATCCACTAACAAGGTTGATCAGGTCTTGTTAACAAACTCATTCCGAATAACATGGAACCGGAGAATTTTCGAATAACACTAGGTTACCTCAACAGGGATATGCACATCCCCAATAATAAGTGTTGGATGTGGGGCTCCGGCTAACCCTTAAGGTTCGAACACTGGGGTGCGCGCGAAGTCTTTCCCTCCTACCGATCTACGCTCTAGCTCGCTAAGATCTTGCGGACGAACTCGACGAACTCACAACACAGAAAGACACGAGGTTTATACTGGTTCGGGCCACCGTTATGGTGTAATACCCTACTCCAGTGTGGTGGTGGATTCCTCTTGGGCTGATGATGAACAATACAAGGGGAAGAACAGCCTCCTGAGGTTGAGGTGTTCTTGTGCGTATGGGCTAGTGGTGTATCTCTGGGTCTGATGAGATCTCTCTCTCTCTCCCATCTCTCTTTCTCTACTATGGTGGTGGCTAGTCCTATTTATAGAGGCCCTGGTCTTCTTCCCAAATATTGAGCGGGAAGGGAGCCAACAATGGCGGGCTAATTCGAAGGGGGGCAGCTAGTACGAGCCATCCTGACAAAAGTAGTCTTCGCCTGCACAAAGCTCTGGTGATGACGCTATCTTAGGCTCCATGATGACCTCCGTCTTTCAGTCCATGGTCTTGTTGCACCGAAATGACAACCTTTGTCTGAGGCCTCGGTACTCCACGGCTGCGCTTGCCTCCTTTGCACCAAAGGGGAAACAAGGACGCTGCGTGCGCTGGCGCCCGCCTGGTGTCGATCGTCATGGCTCACGTCATGAGAGCCTTGTGAGGTTCGCCTCGCCTTGATATCTCCGCCCCTCGCGAGCCTACCTGACTAGGCCGCTCGAGAGGAGGTCTTGAGTCGTCCGCCTCATGAGGCTTGGACCCTCGCGAGGGTCTTGGATGCTTTGTTGATGAAGATGGGCCGTACGGCCTGCTGGCTTCGCCATGCCGTGGGCCGCAGGCAGGCAAGTCTGGGGACCCCCGTTCCCAGAACACCGACAGTAGCCCTCGGGACCAAGGTGCGCGCGGGCTTGGCTTCGCGGCGAAGCCAAGGGTCAAGTTCGGAGCACCGCGGGCCCCAAAAGCACGCGACCTCGGTTGACGCGTGGTGGTTAATTGGACGTGGGTGTCTCCGCTTCCTCACGCTGCCTTTGAATCTGCCTGGCTATGCGGCTCCGCTTCTTGCACAGTTATTCTTCCCCCTCCGCGCCTGGCTCTTCCAATCTCCCTGCTCCTTCGACGTCCTGCTCCGCCTTCCCAATCCAACTTGCGCTCCACTTGCTTCACCGCCATGCCGCCGAAGCAAGCCGAAAAGGGGAAGAAACCTCTGTCCTTGCCAACCGCGCCTCCATCCTTCGAGCCGGCGCTCGGCTAGCCTCAGGTGCTCAACGACGAGGCCATGGGCAAGGTGCGCCCCATGCTCGCCTCCAGCTTCAACGAGTGGGGAGAGATGCCGGCCTGGCCTGCGTCTCGCTCCAGCATGGCTCGGGCAGTCACCGAGGTTCCGATCTTTATTGACGCCCTCTGGGCTGGCCTTCTTCCTCCCTTCTCCGCCTTCTTAAACGCGGTGCTCGAGCACTATCACATCCAGATGCTCCATCTCGACCCTCAATCTGTGACCCTTCTTGCCGTCTTCGCTTTCGTGTGTGAGGCCATGGTGGGCATCACCCCCTCCGTGGCACTCCTCCACCACTTCTTCTCTGCATCTCACCGGTGCCCGGCAGAGCTCAGGGTGTGTGGGCTTCCAGGCCGTGGCTGCGACAGCAGGCATGGAGATTGACTTCGAGCTCCCTTCATCCGCGAGCGAGTTCCGCACGCGATGGGTGTTTGTTGAGGCCGGCGTGCTCAACCCTTTGCTCCAAGCTCCGGTGGGGCCTGCTATTCCAAACTCCGGCTGGGGCCATCAGAAGCTCACGAGCCCCTGTCTTGCCCCCGTTTGGGCCAGGCTGCGGTGGTTGAAGGACCTTGGTGTGACTGCGCCCATGGTGGTGAGGGAGTTCGTCAGGCATCGAGTTGCTCCGCTTCAGCGCCATTCTCGCCCGATGTGGGACTTGCTCAGCAGACATGACAATATGAGGGTTCAGGAGGAGGGGCTCCCTCTCGCTTTATCACGAACATGCCTTCCTTTGATGAGTGGGGGCTACGCCCAATTGGCTTGGTGGGGCCCCGTGAGAATCCCGTCATCGTGGTCCTATTCTTCGCCGCCGGTGCCGAGATCGCCCTAGGTGACGGTGCGGGGGAGCGAGCGGCGACGGTGGCCGGCTGCTCAGATGTTGAGGAGCACATGCCGAGCAGTGATCCGGGGGCGTTGTCATCGGGAGCTCGCGATGCCCCTCCTGAGGCGCCGATCGCTGATGAGATGCGGCATGCGACTCCCGAGGCCGAGGCTCCAGGGACCTCGGGAGGTCGTAGCGAGAAAGAGCTGGGCTGTTCGCCACAGCCGGGCTCCCCTGAGGCTATCCCTCTTGGTTCTTCTTCGGCTCTGCCGTGCGTCGGCTGTCACATCCAGCGCTTCGGTTGCCTTTGTGTGGACTTCGAGGAGCTCTACAAGAGGAAGGGATCCCCCAGAGGTAGCAACATCTTCGGGCCGTTGAAGCGACGGAAGTACATCGCTATCGACGAGTAAGTACCTTATCTCGGTGATCTTCTATGTGCCGCCTTCCTTTCCTGACGATTGTCCCCCCAGGTCTCCTTCTGCTAAGGCCGCGAAATCTCCGAAGAAGCAGCCCCCTCTCGTCCCGTCGCACTCTCCAAGCTCCAGCTCTACAGGCCCGGACGCTGCCCACGGTGTGGGGCCAGCCATGGGAGTTGGTTCATCATCGAGGCGCCCCGAGCTTGCGCCTTCGCTGTCCTTTCTTTGTGGCCTTGCTCGGAGCGTAGCAGGCGTGCCAATGGCTCCTCCTTTGGTCACGATTGGTAGCTGGCTAGCCTCGATCCTGGAGTCTTCTTCAAGCAGCGGGCCTTGTTCGGTTCAGGCCCCTCGCGAGGGTCAGCTGGCGCCTGGGGCCGTGCCAGCCCCCAGCCCCCAACCGGGAGGTGGTGCGCCACTTGATGCTCCACCCGCAGCCCCCGAGGTGGAGGACGAGGTGGGCCGAGCGTTCGAGCTCGAGCGCGAGCGCATCATGGTCCGCCACGAGCTCTTCCATGAGGTGATGGGCGCGATGAACCTCCTTGGTGAAGAGCTTGCTGGTGTCGACTCGCGTCTTGAGGCTGAAGGTCTTCGGTTGGTGGAGGAGCGGCGCAAGCTGCAAGTGGCCATCAACCTTGGCCGTTATCATCGCGACCTCGAGAACGAGAAGGCTGAGGCGTCCCTCAAGATTGCCAATGAGGCCCGCTCGTGAGCTTTGGAAGAAGCTCACGAGGCCGATCGCCGCCGCGAGGCTACGGAGGAGCGTGCATGGGAGCTCCAGGCCTGGAGCGCGTCCCTTGAGCAGCAGGTCGAGACACGTGGGGCCGCCCTTGCATCGATGAGGGGGACGCCCGCGGAGGAAGAGGAGGTCTGGCAGCGCGAGGAGACGCTGGCCCTAGAAGCCGTGGAGCGCAACCTCGAGCTCGAGCGACTGGAGACGAGGGAACGTCAAGTCGCTCAAGCCGAAGATGCCGTCGGGACCCGCGAGGCCAGAGTCGAGGAGGAGATCAACCGCCGGGTGGCCGAGGTTCGCACAGATCTGGAGGGCTGGTACGACTTGAAATTGAAGCTCGCCGTTTAGGAGGGTGCGGGCAGGGCCGCCGCCCTCAGGCCCTGGTTGGACGAGGTTGTGAGGCGTGCGGAGGCCACAGCTGCCGCCCTGGTTACGGCGCAGGCGGACTTGGCCTCCGCCCGTGCCGAGCTGTCTTCGCTCTGGAAACGTGTTGACGATGCCGAGGCCATCGCATGGCAAAACAGGGAGGAAGTGCTTCAACGCCGGACGCTGGAGCGCGAGCACGCTCCTATGCTTCAAGACCTTCGGAACAAGGCCAACACCGCCTTGGGTTACGTCTGCGACGAGAACGCCCCGACCCCTCACTCAAGTGACTACGCCAGCCACCTGACCTTCTTCACCGAGGTGGTGACGCGCTTGGAGGCTCAATCTGCCAGAGCTCGGCAGCTTGTGGAGGAGAGGGGTTGTGGCCTGCTTCAGCGCGCCTTCTCCCGTGTCTTCAGCCACCTTCTGAACGCCGACCCCAACTTCGACTTCGATGCCGCCATTGCCCCTGTAACCATGGCCGTCTGGGGCGACCTGGCGCGTTGGGTAGAGGATCATGTCGACGCGTTGGTCAGGGCCTTCACCTCGGAGAACGATGGGTGGTGGTCATTGCAGACGAAGGTGACGTGGTCAACGACGGCAATGGGGGCGTTGCCAACGGCGGCGACGATTCCGACGAAGATGATGATGATGCGAGTGACGCGTCTATGGATGATGCAGCGAGCGATATCTCTGGCTGATCCCATATTCTCCTGTTGTTTTATTCTGCACGCAAAACTTGGGCGTGGCCCTTGGAAAACTTGTGAGAGCATTTTGAGAGGGGGAGGCCCTCGTGTAAGCAAATCACAATTTTTATTTTCCTATGCGATGTGGGTATGTGTCCTCGTGAGCTCATGAAGCTGGGAGTGAGTTTCCTGACTTGGTTTACCTTAGTCAGCGCCAACTTAGGGCTGGGTCGTGAGGCAACGAGTTCCTGAGAATCCTGCGGAGCTTATCGCCCCGTTTGAGGGGGGGCCCGCAAGGGGTGAGCACCAGGCGTAGTGCTAGCGCGTGCTTTGCGCGGTCCGGCTCACGAGGAGCTTTGCGAGGGAAAGGTGATGGACGTGAGTCCCAAACCAAACAAGATCCAGAAGGCGAGAAACGGCTCGAACAAGAAAAGGCACCCCCCGCGCGCATCGATAAAAATTCAGCTTCAACTTAAGTCCAGAATCAGAAAGCAAAGCCACAGAAAGAGAGATCCAAAGCAAAAGGCCGCGTCCGACACCTAGTCTAGTCTTTGGGTCTTCAAGTCTTCTCACCAGCGCGGAGCTAAGTGCTGTCCACTAGGCGTGGGAGGGAGCCCCAGGGCCTGAGGCCGGCGCTCCTGAGACTCTGGGGCGTGTATAGCCCCAACTCATTATTACGTGAGAGTGTCACGGGCGGCGAGCTTCACAGGCACCGGGCCTTCTTCACAGGTACCGGCCTTGCTTCATATTGCCAGAGGAGGGCCCCGCCTTGCGCCACCCTTGACCTCCTTTGAGCCGACCTGAGACCAGGACGACACAAAGGAGGGAAAGAGGACGCTAGTGGTTCCCTCGGCGACCATGGGTCCTCTGCCGGGGGAAGGGTCGTTGAAGCCACCCCGACAGAGGGCCTACCTCCAGGTGTCCCCTGGTTTCGCGTGCCTTGGGGAGGGGCCTTGCTCCTGGCTCCCTCCCATCGGCCCCCAGCATGTCTCCCTTGTTGAAACGGGTGCTGCCGTGCCGGGGTCGCCGATCGATGCTGCAACCTGATTCATCTGCAGCCCATCGTTAGCATAAGCCTGTTCCTGAGAGGTTAGCGGTACCCTGTAGTTGGTCGTCGCACACGCGGTCGTGGTGGTTCCCCGGACAGCTCCTGGAAGGCTTCGACTCCTAGCGTCCCTTCTTCCCAATCTTCTCCAACGAACGAGCCGGGGTCATCCTCCGGCGTGTACTTGTCGTGGTTCTAACCCTGACAGTGATGTAGGGGGGTGAGTATGGAGAGGCGAGATCCTAGCTATTGGGAAGTTGTTACACGCGAGGTTTACGAGTTCAGGCCCTTCTCGGAGGAAGTAATAGCCCTATGTCTCGGAGCCCGGAGGCGGTCGACTGGATTATGCGTGTATAGATTACAGAGGTGCGAACCCTTCCTACTGAGGAGGGGGGTGGCTTATATAGAGTTCGCCGGCCCTCTCCTGCCCTCAGTAATGCAGGGTTTAAGGTACATTTAAGATGAGGCGTTACTGGCAATGCCTCTAATAAAGTGCTATAATGACCATGAATACTACTTAACGGCAGACCGTTTGCCTACAGAGCGACTGTTGGTCTCCTGGCGGTCGAGTGGTAGCTTCTTGGTCGAGTGATAGCTTCTTGGTCGAGTGTCTTGATCCTGTCGAGTGAGACGCCTTCAAGTCGAATGAAATATGGCTTCTCCCAGGGATGTCCTAGGGTAGGACCCCTAGGTCAGGTCCGTGTCCCTACCCTAGGTACATGTTTTCATCATTAGCCCCCGAATGGATCGAGGTTGGAGTGGGGAAAGGGTTGGAGATCTTTCCGACTGGTTCTTCGAGTTACGTGAGCGCCTCGTTTCGGGGCAATAGTCATGGGTGACGTTGCCAACTTTTCCCAGTCGCCTTGATCCATTCCAGGCCCTCCGTCGAGTGAATATCCTTGCTTGCGACATGCCGAGTGTTGGCGCGAGTGGGATGTTCTATTTTTGGCAAGCGGTTCTGTGGCCCGCGGATCTCACGGGATTTGGATTTTGGGAAGCGCGCGGGACGGGAGCAGCCGCAGTAATCGGAAGTGATAAAGTGGAAACTCCTCGATCCTCGCGTCGCCTTTTTCGCCACGTACCGCGCGCGTGTCCGTTGCGGGATTTGACTGGGCTGCCTGGGCCTACCGGTCAGCCACTCGGGCGCGGCCCCTTATAAGTTGCCGGCTCGGGGTCTCTAAGCCGCGCGCTTCTCCTCTACTTCCTTCTTCCTTTCTTCCTTCGCCAGTCCTCCTGCGACCCTCTGCCGTACCTCAGCGCCGCGAGCCCGCGCGAGATCTCTCCGGCGACGATGGTGAAGGGCAAGACCACTGCTTTGGACCGCGCGAAGAAGGCGGCGGCAGCGGGGAAGGGGAAGAAGTCTTCGCGAGGCGGATCTTCTTCCCGGACCACCTTGCCCAAGGGTTGGATTCAGGGCGATTGGATGCCATCGGTGCTCCGACAGGAAGACCTCGACGACATGGTCAAGGGAGGAGCTATTCCCCACGAGGCCGCGCGTCTCCCGGGGAGGGAGATCGAGCCGCAACCCTGCGACGGTGAGTGCGTGCTTCTCGCCACCCACATCGACCGAGGGTTTTCTCTGCCTCCCCATCCATTCTTCCGGAGCTTCTTGAATTTCTTCAGAGCGCAGCTCCATCACTTTACCCCCAATTCCATAGTCTACCTTGCCGCGTTCATTTCCATGTGCGAGGCCTTCCTGGGTTGCCGTCCGCATTGGGGGCTTTTCAAGCATATCTTTACTTGCCGCTCCCAGTCGGTGAAGAAGGCCAAGTCGAGTGATGAGAAGACGCAAGTCATCCAGTTGTGCGGGGGTCTGGCGATCCAGACGAGGGGGAAGAGCTGTTTCCCCTCTATCACCTTCCCGGAGTCGGTTCGCGGCTGGCAGTCGACCTGGTTCTACTGCTAGCACCAGGCGACCCCCGGGCAGTCGACCGGTCTTCCTCCTTTTTCACTCGACCGAGCCGAGAAGCCTATCTCTCTGAAGGTCACACCGGAGGAAAGTGCCCAGGTCAAGGTATTGGCGGGTCGAGTGGTTGAACTTGTCTGCGAGGGGGTGACTGGGATGGACCTGTTAGAGGTCTTCCTCCAGAGGCGCATCCAACCGCTCCAGGCGCGAGACCATCCGATGTGGCTGTACTCTAGCCTCGACGACACCACTCGGATCCACCCAGAGGAGGTCACCGAAGAGATGCTGGAGGGGTGGCTATCAAGCATCACGGGGAATAAAGACAACCCCCGAGGAGCCAGAAGGGTGATTCCACTCGACAGCTCATATGAAGTGGACCAGGTATGTCTGTGTCGGATATCTGACCTTCTGTATTAGTTTTCTTTGTGTAAGTCGACTGATTTTCGTCCTGTCCGTTGTCCTCCAGGCTACCACTGGGATGTACTCGACGCCCAACGGAGCGCAAGGGCCGACCGAGGAAGGTGAAGGGAGCGGAGGCGAGAGCGGGGACGACCAGGTCGAGTGGGAGTCCGACGGTGAGGGAGAGGAGGGCGACAACATCTTCTCCAGTGAAGAGGAGGAGGAGGCTGAACCCTCCCGCCCGGAGGGACGGTCCAAGCTCGCCCACGATCCAGCGCAGGAACGTGGCAAGGCGACCGCTCCTGTTGGGCAATCGTCGAAACGCCCTCGGACTTCTTCTCCTCCGCCGACCGGGAAGGCTCCCAAGCACCCACGAACGGCGCCATCAAAGCCGCCCAAGGCCTTGCCCAAGATGAAGATAGCTGTTCCCACCATTTCGGGGTAACAACAACACTTGTTTTCCTTTGTCGACTGTGGACGGATCCTTGGTCGATTCGCTGGGCCAACTGACTAATTTTTTGAGATTTGTAGTGGTGCGACTTCTGAGGTCTCTGCCAGGAACGACGACCAAGAGATGGAGGACGCCGTCACCTCCAACCCTGGTACGATTACTGCCGCCCTGCTTACGAGTCGACTGAAGCGTTGGTCGATTGAATGTTTTCCTTGCAGCTCCTCCTCATGTTATCGACCTCCCGGACGATGATGACGATGCACCACTGAGGGTGAAGAGGAAGAAGAAGGTGTTGGCTGGCAAGACTCCGCAATCCACTCCCGTGCCTGAGGCTGCAGCTCGGGATGATGGCGAACCTACTCGGGCATCCGTGACCTTCGCTGTTCCTTTGACGAGTGTGCAGCCTTCAGCGTCGACTGCAGATCCGTCTTCGCTTTTTGCTGCGTACCCCGTCCCTGAGGACCAAGCGGCTGCTGCGAAGGAGGCTGTACGCCAGGCTGGAGTCATGATGGAACAGGTAAAAGTGGCTCGGGAGGCTTGCCAGGCGGCTTACGACGCAAGCTCGGCTCTTCAGAGCAATGTCCAGGTCAGTCGACTTCAACACTTGGTCTGTTTTGGTATGTCCTTTGAAGATTCTCTTTCCCGAAGGTCTTTAAGTTTGTACACCCACTAGGTGTGTGTGTGTTTTTTTTTCGACGAGTGGGGGCACGCTAAGTGCACCCACTGGGTGTAGTCACTGAGACTACGGTCGGCTGCTGGCAGTTGGCTGTAGTCTTTAAATTGAGTCATAGTTGAATCTTTTCGCTCTGTCTGATCGGGCCATGTCGAATGGAACGGTATCCCGTCGACTGCGGGCAGTCGACGGCTTTCTCTCTCTTTTTTTTAGCTGCTTCGGAAGCAACTTGTCTTTGACTCGACTTCAGGGGTCGGTCGGGTGGCCTTTGACTCGACTTCGGGGGTCGCTCGGGTGGGATAGGAACCGGTGGGGGCACGCTAAGTGCACCCACTGGGTGTAGTCCCCGAGACTATGGTGGACTGCTGGCAGTCGACCATAGTCTTAGTGTTTACTGCCTTTGTTACTTTTTCCTTTTTACTGAAATTGTAACTCCTCTCTGGCTTCAGAAATCTTGTGACCTTGGAACCCACTTGGCTGACTTGGAGAAGCAGCAAATTCAAATGAAACTTGATCTGGAGCTGGCCAGGACAGAACTGCAGACAGTCAGAGATGGCGCTGCAGGTAAGACGCTTTTGTCAACTGGTTAGTATTTCTTCGCTTTCTCCGACTCAATCATCGTTTTTGCAGAAACACTGAAAGAAGCTCTAGCGAAGAAGGATCAGGACTTGGCTGCTGCCCGCAAGGAGGCTGAAGACAAGACCGCTCTGGCCGCACAGAAGCTATCTTCGGTCGACCACTTAGAACAAGAAAATACCAAGCTCAAGACTGCTCTGAATGAAGCCAACAAGGAGTGTTCACGTTGGAAGAGGGAGAACCTCACTCTGAGCGAGAAGCTGGAAGGCCTCGCTCGCGGGAGAAACGACTTGGAGAGCTACTTGGGGGACCTCGCGAAGAAGTTGTACCTTAAGCTTGAAGGTGCGCATTCAGTTCCGACTGGTTTTTGGGTCGACTCATTCTGTGAAAATTGTCTTATCCTTGAATCTTGTATGCAGAGTTTTGCCAGAATTTTGAAGAGGAGACCAGTCGAGTGGAGCCGAGCTTGGACCCTGTTAACTCTCTTGTGAAGGACGAGGCCACAATGAACGTGCTCCGTCTGGAGTCTCGTGTTGACGGCGTCTTGGATTACTTGGCTAGACTGAAGGTTGCCATGACGCGGATCGACCCGACGCTTTGGCCAGAATCTACGCTCCAAAATGATCTCGAGTCTCTGATGACTCGACTCAATGGAATCTCTGACCGAGTGCAGGAGTGGAAGAAGTCTTCAGCTCGGTGTGGCACTGACGTGGCTCTGTCCCTGGTCTGCGTCCACTGTAAGGAGGTGCGGGAGGAGAAGCTGGCCACCATCCAAGTCGCCAACACGAGGAAGCACAGTTTCCAGGACTTCATGGAGACATTCATTGCTGCTGCTACCCGCATCGCGGATGGGATTGACTTGGATGAATTTGTCGCTCCTGCCAGTCCTCCTCCTCCTGAGGAATGAAAAAACTTGCCTCGGGATGCCGAGTGTATTTTGTAATCCATCAAACTCTGCCTTAAATTCGCCTCGGAATGCCGAGTGGAAGTGTAACAGTTTAAACTCTGCCGAGCTGTGGGCTCGAGTACTTTGATCTGAGGTCTCTCGGATTTTTTAGGCTTTATTTGAACTTGATTTGTCGTTGAATCTCTTTGTGGATGACCCGTCGAGTGGGAGGTTTGCTCTCCACTTGGTAGGATTTTTAAACTTAGGCGAGTGCTGACCACAGCTAAGTCTCTTCGTAGGAGAGCTTAGGCGAGTGCTGGACTGCAGCTAAGCCTCCGAGTGGGAGGTTTGCTCTCCACTCGGTAGGATTTTTTAAACTTAGGCGAGTGCTGACCGCAGCTAAGTCTCTTCGTAGGAGAGCTTAGGCGAGTGCTGGACTGCAGCTAAGCCTCCGAGTGGGAGGTTTGCTCTCCACTCGGTAGGATTTTTTAAACTTAGGCGAGTGCTGACCGCGGCTAAGTCTTTGCGTAGGAGAACTTAGGCGAGTGCTGAACTGCCGCTAAGCCCCCGAGTGGGAGGTTTGCTCTCCACTTGGTAGGATTTTTTAAACTTAGGCGAGTGCTGACCGCAGCTAAGTCTCTTCATAGGAGAGCTTAGGCGAGTGCTGAACTGCAGCTAAGCCCCCGAGTGGGAGGTTTGCTCTCCACTCGGTAGGATTTTTTTAAACTTAGGCGAGTGCTGACCGCGGCTAAGTCTTTGCGTAGGAGAACTTAGGCGAGTGCTGGACTGCAGCTAAGCCTCCGAGTGGGAGGTTTGCTCTCCACTCGGTAGGATTTTTTAAACTTAGGCGAGTGCTGACCGTAGCTAAGTCTCTTCGTAGGAGAGCTTAGGCGAGTGCTGAACTGCAGCTAAGCCCCCGAGTGGGAGGTTTGCTCTCCACTCGGTAGGATTTTTTTAAACTTAGGCGAGTGCTGACCGTAGCTAAGTCTCTTCGTAGGAGAGCTTAGGCGAGTGCGTGCTGGACTGCAGCTAAGCCCCGAGTGGGAGGTTTGCTCTCCACTCGGTAGGATTTTTTAAACTTAGGCGAGTGCTGACCGCAGCTAAGTCTCTTCGTAGGAGAGCTTAGGCGAGTGCTGGACTGCAGCTAAGCCCCCGAGTGGGAGGTTTGCTCTCCACTCGGTAGGATTTTTTAAACTTAGGCGAGTGCTGACCGCAGCTAAGTCTCTTCGTAGGAGAGCTTAGGCGAGTGCTGGACTGCAGCTAAGCCCCCGAGTGGGAGGTTTGCTCTCCACTCGGTAGGATTTTTTAACTTAGGCGAAACGGGTTCGCGGCTAAGTCACCCACTGGGGGTTCTCGTATGTAAACAGAAGTGATAGCAATCATTGGAACACTCTTGACTTTGATAAAAATGGACTGCGGAAGTTTCTCTTATTACATCTTTATGGGAAGGACTTAAGTGTAAAAGGGGCGGAGTAGTTCCGCATTCCAAGCTCGCGGCTCGTCGATCTGGCGATCAACATTGTAGAGGTGATACGCTCCGTTGTGGAGGACTCTGGTGATGATGAAGGGGCCTTCCCAAGTGGGAGCAAGCTTGTGTGGTTTCTGTTGATCCACTCGGAGGACCAAATCTCCTTCTTGGAAGGCTCGACTCTTCACATTCCGGGCGTGGAATCGACGCAAGTCTTGCTGATAAATGGTCGATCTAATCATGGCCATCTCCCTCTCTTCTTCGAGGAGGTCAACTGCGTCTTGCCGGCCTGTTCTGCTTCATCTTCGGTGTAAAGCTCGACTCGGGGTGCGTTGTGAAGAAGATCACTTGGCAGAACCGCTTGCTTCGGCTCCATAAACCAGAAAGAATGGAGTTCTTCCAGTCGACCGGTTGGGGGTGGTCCTCAATCCCCACAGGACTGACGGAAGCTCGTCGACCCAAGCACCTGCCGCGTGCTTGAGATCACGCATCAGCCGAGGTTTCAGTCCTTTAAGAATCAGACCATTTGCTCTCTCAGCTTGCCCATTCGACTGAGGATGCGCGACCGACGCATAGTCGACTCGTGTGCCTTGAGCGGCGCAAAAAGCTCTGAACTGGTCCGAATCGAAGTTTGACCCATTGTCGGTGATGATGCTATGAGGGACTCCATATCTGAATGTTAGTCCTTTGACGAAACTGATAGCAGTGCCAGCATCGAGGTTCTTGATAGGCTTGGCTTCGATCCATTTGGTGAACTTGTCGACTGCCACAAGCACATGCGTGAACCCACTCCTGCCTGTTCTTAGTGGACCGACCATGTCCAGTCCCCAGACAGCGAATGGCCAGACGAGAGGAATGGTCTTCCGGGCCGATGCAGGCTTGTGTGACATGTTGGAGTAGAACTGGCATCCTCCGCACTTGTCGACTATCTGTTTTGCCATCTCATTTGCTCTAGGCCAGAAGAATCCCGCTCGGTATGCTTTAGCCACAATGGTCCGAGAGGACGCATGGTGGCCGCAGGTTCCCGAGTGGATATCATCAAGGATTATCCGACCTTCTTCTGGTGTAATGCACTTCTGACCGATTCCAGTCGCGCTTTCTCTATACAACTGCCCCTTTATGACTGTGAAGGCCTTAGATCGGCGGACGATCTGTCGAGCCTCTCCCTCGTCTTCTGGGAGTTCTTTCCTTAGGATATACGCGATGTATGGTATCGTCCAGTCGGGAGTGACGGCCAAGACTTCCATGATCAGGTCGACCACAGCAGGAACTTCGACTTCAGTCGGATCTGTGGCACTTTTCGGTTGTGGGGCTTCTTCTGTGAAAGGATCTTCCTGGACTGATGGCGAGCGGATGTGCTCCAAAAACACATTGCTGGGAATGGCTTCTCGCTTGGAGCCTATCTTTGCCAGGTCATCAGCTGCTTGGTTTTTCAGTCGGGGGATGTGATGAAGCTCTAACCCCTCGAATTTCTTTTCTAGCTTTCTCACTGCATTGCAATAACCAGTCATAGCTGGACTTCTGACGTCCCACTCCTTCATCACCTGATTAACCACCAAATCTGAGTCGCCATAGACCATGAGGCGACGGACGCCGAGTGAAATGGCCATGCGCAACCCATACAAAAGTGCTTCATACTCTGCTTCATTGTTGGAGGAATCAAAGTGAATCTGGAGAACATATCTGAGCTTATCTCCTCGAGGGGAGACTAGAACTACCCCAGCACCAGAACCATTCAGCATCTTAGATCCGTCGAAAAACATGGTCCAATGCTCCGAGTGAACTTGAGTCGGAAGTTGCTGTTCAATCCACTCGGCGATGAAATCTGCGATTGCTTGGGACTTGATAGCCTTCTTTGCTTCAAACTTGATATCTAGGGGAAGGAGTTCAATCGCCCACTTGGCCACTCGACCAGTTGCATCTCTGTTATGCAGAATCTCTGACAGTGGGGCGTCGCTGACGACTGTAATGGAATGGTCAGAGAAGTAGTGTGCAACCTTCTTCGTGGTCATGTAAATCCCATATACAAGCTTCTGATAGTGAGGGTATCTTTGTTTTGAAGGGGTCAAAACTTCAGACAGATAATAGACTGGGCGCTGAACTCTGAAGGTCTTTCCTTCTTCTTCCCGCTCGACCGTGAGTACTGTACTGACAACTTGTCCTGTGGCCGCAATGTACAGCAGCAGAGGCTCTTTGCTGATTGGGGCAGCAAGCACCGGCTGGGTGGAGAGCAGAGCTTTGAGTTCTGCAAACGCTGCGTCAGCTTCTGGAGTCCACTCGAACTTGTCAGACTTCTTCATCAGTCGGTAGAGAGGCAATGCCTTCTCACCGAGACGAGAAATGAATCGACTTAAAGCGGCCAGGCAGCCTGTAAGCTTTTGGACATCGTGCACGCGTACAGGACGCTTCATCCGGAGTATGGTGCCAATCTTCTCAGGATTGGCATCGATCCCTCGTTCGGAAACGAGAAAACCGAGTAACTTTCCGCCTGGAACTCCAAATGTGCATTTTGATGGATTGAGCTTGATATCATACCTCCTGAGGTTGGCAAAAGTTTCGGCAAGGTCAGCTCGTAGGTCGGAACCTTTCCGTGACTTGACCACAATATCATCCATGTATGCCTCCACATTCCAACTGATTTGAGTGAGTAAACACTTCTGGATCATTCTCATGAACATGGCTCCGGCATTCTTGAGGCCGAACGGCATGGTGACATAACAGAAGCATCCGAATGGGGTGATGAAAGCTGTTTTGATTTTGTCGGGTCCATACAGACGGATCTGATGGTACCCGGAATAAGCATCTAGAAAAGACAACCTTTCGCACCCCGCAGTTGAGTCGACTATTTGGTCGATGCGAGGGAGAGGAAAATGATCCGATATGTTTGAAATCAATGCACATGCGAAGTGACTTGTCCTTCTTGGGGACCATGACGACATTGGCGAGCCACTCGGAGTGGTAAATTTCTCGGATGAACTCTACTGCTAAGAGCCGAGCCACCTCCTCGCCAATGGCTTGCTTCTTCTGGACGGCGGACCACCGAAGATGTTCCTTCACAGGCTTGAATTTTGGGTCGACCCGTAGACGGTGCTCAGCCAGCCCCCTGGGAACTCCAGGCATGTCGGAGGGTTTCCATGCGAAGATGTCCCAGTTCTCACGGAGGAGCTGGATGAGCGCTTCCTCCTATTTGGAGTCAAGCGTCGTTGAGATGTGAGTCGGGGCAGCATCGGGGTCGGTCGGGTGAACGTCGACTGTTTTCGTTTCACCGGACGACTGAAAAGCTGATTCTGAAGCAGGCTTCTTGGCTCGTAGCAACTCGCTTGGGTCGGCAGTCTTTTGGTACTCTTGCAACTCGACCACTGCCATCTGAGCATCTGCAATCTTTGAGCCCTTCTGAAAGCACTCTTCCGCCTTTTTCCGATTGCCCGTGACAGTGATCACACCTTTGGGGCCAGGCATCTTCAGTTTGAGGTACACGTAACATGGCCGGGCCATGAAGCGTGCGTAAGCTGGCCTGCCCAAAATGGCGTGATAAGCACTTTGGAAGTCCACGACCTCGAATGTCAACTTTTCCTTGCGGTAATTCTTTGAATCACCAAAAACCACATCAAGAGCGATCTGGCCGAGTGATTGGGCTTTCTTCCCCGGAATGACTCCATGGAAACTCATGTTACTGGTGCTGAGTCTGGACATCGGAATGCCCATTCCTTTCAATGTTTCAGCATATAGTATGTTCAGGCCACTGCCTCCATCCATCAGGACTTTAGTCAGTCGAGTGCCTTCAACAATTGGGTCGACCACCAAAGCTTGCCTCCCAGGGGTGGCAATGTGCGTCGGGTGATCAGACTGGTCGAATGTGATGGCAGTCTGGGACCACTTCAGGTAACTGGGTGTTGCCGGGGCAACCATGTTCACCTCTCGGTTAATGACTTTCAGTCGACTTTTGCTTTCGACATCGGCAAAAATCATCAGGGTGGAATTGACTTGGGGGTATCCATCGTCACTGTCTTCCTTATCCTCGATTCTGTCCGACTCTTTTTCCTTGTCCTTGGACTGTTTTCCTTGGAACTGCTGGATCAGGAGCCGGCACTGTCGAGTGGTATGCTTTGGGTAAATGAAATTACCCTCTTCATCCTTCTTGGTGTGGATGTGACATGGCAGATCCAAAACATCGTTTCCATCTTGATCCTTGACTTTTTTGGGCTTCCAGGTGCCCTTGGGTTTTCCCTTGAAGTTTCCCTGGGCTACGGCCAGGGCCTCCCCAGGAGCGGCTGGCTCGGCCTTCCGCTTCTGCTTCCGACTGGAATTGCCTCCAGTTTCCTGGGCGACTGCTTTCTGCTTGCCACTCCGGAGTCGATCTTCGTCTTCTCCGTTAGCATACTTGGTGGCAATCTCCATCATCCGATTCAGAGACATCTCTCCAGTTCGACCGAACTTCAGATTCAACTCTCTGTATTTAACACCTTCCTTGAAGGCACAAACCGCTTGATGGTCCGGCACGTTCTCAACCGAGTGATGCAGTGTGATCCACCTCTGGATGTATTCCCTCAGAGTTTCATTCGGCTTCTGCACGCAAGACCGCAGCTCGGTTAGGCCTGCAGGTCGCTTGCATGTTCCTTCAAAGGTTGTGACAAACACTCGGGAGAGGTCCTCCCAAGTGTAAATGCTGCTGGGTGCCAACTGATTTAGCCATGCTCTGGCCGAGCCCTCTAACATGAGAGGCAAATGCTTCATGGCCACCTCGTCATTGCCGCCACCAATCTGTACAGCCACTCGGTAATCTTCGAGCCAGGTGTCAGGCTTAGATTCCCCGGTGAACTTGCTGATTCCAGTCGCCAACCTGAAATTGGGAGGTATCACTGCGGCTCTGATGGCTCGACTGCAACACTCTGGCCCTGAAGCATGTATTCTGCTGCTGGTAGGCGCATCTCTGTTGTGGCCTTCTCGATGAGCTCTGTTCCTGTCAACCAAACCTTGAACGAGGATGGATCTCGCATCAAAGCCTGGGTCTCTGGGGTCGACTGGAATCCTCTGTCCAACACTATGAGGGCGTCTGTAATCTTGCCGTCGAGGCGCATACGACCCACTCCTCGGGGGAGGGGTTGGCACTCGACGTCGATCATCGCGGTCGAATCGGTGATCATACTGCTCATTCCTCCTGTACTGATCATGTTGGCCACTACGTCCCTCACGCCTCGGGGGCGATCTCGGGCTGTGAGCTGACTCGACTGTATCTGTTGCGACAGACCGACCGTGGATCCTATTCCGCGACTGAGAGACAACAGAATTCTGGTCTCCCGCCACCCGGAGCAATGCTCTGATCTGTAACAAGCCCCTGCCAGCCTCCGACTGGGAGGGCTGAATCGATTCTGCTATACGGACCGCGGCGGCCAGATTCTGAACTGGGGATCGATATACCTGCGTCGGTGGGAAGAGCTGGCGTCGACTAGACTCGGGAGCCCGCTGACGTGCTCGCTCGTCGAGTGCTCGCTGGAGATTCTCCAGTCGAGTGCGCTCGGCCAAGTTGGCCAAACGCGCCTCCTCCAAGGCCCGGGCCTCGGGGGTCTCTCCAACGATAGGAGTGCGGAGCGCGTCCATGTTCCGGTGGCGAGGCTCCTCTCGCTGCAATGACGTGAGAGGTTCGGGGAGATATTCGTCGTGGGGATGCGACGGATCGCCACCACCCGCGCCTCCGTCAGTGCGAGGGAAACCAGGGGGACTGTGTGTCCCATCGACCGCCAGAACCTCAGCCGCTGGATCGCTGCTGTCGCACTCGGATGCGGTCTCCACGGAGCCAGTCGACAGATCGAACAGGCCGTAGAGGGATTCGACGGGCTCGATGGCCGCGACTTGCGGGGCTGCCGATTGGCGGGCCACGGCGTGCCTCACCCACCGCTGAAGTCTTGATCGACCGGAGCGCTTGCGCTGGTGGGAGACAGGGCGGGGAGACGATACGGGGGCCGACCCATATTGGCTCGACGGTTGCCGCAGGAGGACGCCGCGAACGCATGCGCGGAAATGCGTCGCACCGCGGGCGGGGAGCGCGTCGATGTCGAGCGGTGCCTCCTGAAGCCAGGCGGAGTCGTCGACGATGAAGGTAAGCGTGCCGAGACAGATCTCGCAGCTCCCCACCAAAAATCCGCAAGAAACCATGATCAAAGGGATCGGAAAAGATCGCAACTTCTCCAACTAAGCGCTAAGATTCTTGCCCCACGGTGGGCGCCAACTGTCGTGGTTCTAACCCTGACAGTGATGTAGGGGGGTGAGTATGGAGAGGCGAAATCCTAGCTATTGGGAAGTTGTTACACGCAAGGTTCACGAGTTCAGGCCCTTCTCGGAGGAAGTAATAGCCCTACGTCTCGGAGCCCGGAGGCGGTCGACTGGATTATGCGTGTATAGATTACAGAGGTGCGAACCCTTCCTACTGAGGAGGGGGGTGGCTTATATAGAGTTCGCCGGCCCTCTCCTGCCCTCAGTAATGCAGGGTTTAAGGTACATTTAAGATGAGGCGTTACTGGCAACGCCTCTAATAAAGTGCTATAATGACCATGAATACTACTTAACGGCAGACCGTTTGCCTATAGAGCGACTGTTGGTCTCCTGGCGGTCGAGTGGTAGCTTCTTGGTCGAGTGATAGCTTCTTGGTCGAGTGTCTTGATCCTGTCGAGTGAGACGCCTTCAAGTCGAATGAAATATGGCTTCTCCCAGGGATGTCCTAGGGTAGGACCCCTAGGTCAGGTCTGTGTCCCTACCCTAGGTACATGTCTTCATCAGCAAGTGCTAGGATTATATCAAACATTGCCTGGAGAAGAACCACAGCCTAGAAAAAAAGAAGGCCAAAAACTAAATCAAAAAAATATAAGTTCGACAAAAGAGAAAAATCACAAGAAACACAACAGAAGACATACTAGCATCAAACAACACAAAAAATAAATAATTAATCAAAAGTACTAGCACAATTGGAATCTCAGTACAACTAAGTTTATTCGGTAAGTGCTATGATGATACCAATTAATGCATTGAGAAAGAAATAGTTTTGAACTTAATAGGAATATCTCTTAAACGTAGCTAATTTAAACCAGTACTTTAACTCTTACTATGAAGTTCAACTACTAAAGTTCAAGAAGTTCAAAAAGAAATTTGGCACTAAAATTTTGAAAGCCTTACGCTGAATGAGACTTCAAATCAGTACTAACAGAACTATATCATAAGTACAAGAAAACGAGCGTACAGAAACTATAAAGGTCCAAGTTAGGATGGAATCACATAAAAATAAAATAAATCTCACTTTCTGAGCAACAACTCGAAAATACACTTGGAAAAAAAATTGTTTTTAGTTCAACTACTATATAAGTCTTCAGTACAAAAAAAAACTTAACCAAAACGAATTCCTGATGAAACATTGTGCCACACTTAAAACACAACACAAAATATACTAGTTATTACATAGTACTCGACAAGACATCAAACACTACAAAATAGAGCCTACAGTGTTTTCAAGAGATATATCACACAACTATCCAATTCACTATGCAAATGATGACCATTTATCCTATGCATCAGGAGCCAAAGCCTGAACCTCCTTGGGAAGCTCCGTCACCATAAGATGGTTATTACGGTTGAACACAACTCTATAAAGATCCTCAGCGTTCCAATCAACAATGCGTGGCTGCAAAACAATAAAACAAATTATCAAAAATCATGACACATAAAAAAAAGGATGCACAATAAGCCAAAAACAGAAAGTGAAAAGCTCAACAAGAAACCCACGTCATTATCTCGAATGTTCTCAACGATCTTTTCACCATCATAGCATCCCGCATACTTCAGAGTATAATGGCCACATTCATTCAGCCCTTGAAGTGGAACCTTGACAAACGTTGGTTTCTTTGCAAACAGCTCCCAATTGGGCTGCTTGCTCGCATTGTACTGAGCATCACCATACACAGCCTTCATTACTTTGACCAATCTAGAAATCTGTAAAAAAACAAAACAACCCACACAGTTTTAGGTCTCAAAAACAGCAGAAACAAAGATGCAGAAATATTAATCCAGTACAGATAATAAATGTCACTCACAATCTTCTCGCAGTCTTTGTGATAGGTGTTCTTCGAAGGACGGTGGTTCTTCGGATAAGGTAAAGAGTCAAGGATGTCAACGCTACTTCGGTACCGATTCATGACATATAAGGAATAGTGGCTCACTTTCTATCCTTTGATAAAACCATAGGCTTGAATAGAGGCATCATGATCTAAAAACAAATGACCAAAAAAGAGATGTTAAATATTCAAAGTAAAAACCAGCATCACAACAAACAAATAAAAACCAAAAATCAGCTAGTAGATCTCACAAGGTCGGCACTGAGCAAGTCTTCATTAGCTTTAACATAGCTCTTGAAATCTCTCGCTGCACTCTCCACATTAAACACTTTATTTTCATCCTCGTAAAACGAACAGTCAAGCACAACCTGCAAAAAAGCCAAAATAGAAAATAGACAGCGGAAAAAGAATCAACAAGCAAAGTATTATTAAAAATCGTAAAAACAATAGACAGTCTTGTTCAACATAAAGAAACCGATCTGATTGATTACCGTGATGAAATATGGACTCAGCAATATCCTTTTCCCAGATGCGAAATCAGCACTTCTATCGGGATCTTGCTTCCAATCATCAATGAGGAAGTCAATTACATCACCCTCCATCATTTGCCCAGGTGAAAAAACTTCCCAGATGCGATTCCCAGTGAAGTTAGTTACGTTTCCATCAGGCTGAGGTATCATTGAGAATGTATTCCTGCAGCACACACAAGAACAAAAAGAAGGAGAAGCAAGATAAGGCATTCATAGCAGTTCGAGTTGTATAAAAAGGAACAGTTCAGGCCATATTTATCTAGCAGTTACAAACAACAGAAGAAAAGGAAGAGGAAAAAATAATGAGAGATACTCACTCGCCATACTTCTCACGCCATTCATTACTAAGCAACAGATTATACAACCTGTGAGCCTTGTCCAGGTGAGGGAATTTATAAGGGTGAAGCTGCTGCACAGGGGAGCAAAACTTTATAGGAGCTCTGGGCGCACGCTTCGTGCTTACAACATTGCCAGAATCCAAAGCGGGATCTTTCCTAGCACCACCAGCTCTACGAGCCACTATTCCAGCAAGGGGAGATAAACCTTTGGCAGCAGCGCTCCTCGTGACTCTTCCAACGCCAGCAATCTTGTCAAACACATCATCATCACTGTCTATCAATTCCACAATGGGATTCTTGGGTGTAGTAGGGCTATCTGCACAAGCAGCCGTAAAACCTCTCAGAGCTCCCAACCGCCCCTTCATAACACCAGATCTTGTCTTTTCGGGAGAACGCCCCTAGCTAAGATCAATAGCTACGCGCTCGAGCTCCAAGAACTGGCTACCAAAGAACCTGTAGTCAGGCTCACCAAGATCCAGCCACTCACCTGAAAAAAAGAAGACCGCACAAAGCGTAAGTTCAAATACATATTTCATGAAAGTACTAATAGAGAAGTACAAGCTGCAAAAAAATTACAAAAGTCCATGCACACGTACAGGGTTCGATGTCAAACAAACCCCGGAAGTCAACATCAAACACATCGCTAGTTGCGCAGGTATACAGCAAAGTCTTCCTAATGTCCAAAATGTCTTCATGGCTGTAATCGGCCATTTCAATTACACCATCCTCCCGGCAATAATAGGTCTTGCAGTTTTGTAGCATAAAGAATCCACAATCATGCCTGTAAACAAAGGAAAAATCAAAAAAATGGTACGACACAAAATCCAAAAAATACAGGAACAACATCCTCCAGCAACAAAAACAACCAGCAAAAATCATTAAAAATGGATAATCATGTGTTTTCCTGCTGAGGCACCCGCACAAACTCGCAAGAGAAACCATCAATATGCGCCAGTGAGAACGGTTCGGCCCTGTCTACACTGGACTCCCTCCAAAGCTTCTTTATATTATCTGTCATATTCCTTAAGAATCTAACTGCATCACCCCAGGTTTCATCACGGAGTGAATCAAGACACTCGAAACGACGGAACTTCAAATTCAGAACAACCAAGCACCAATGCCCAGATACTTCACTAGGCTTCATGGTAGCCACAAATGACGGCGGATCAAATGTAGGGAAAAGAAGCTGAAAAAAATCACAGAGGAAAAATGAATTTACCAAACAATAAAATAAAAGATGGAAATTGAAATTCATAAGTACAAACAAAAAATCAAATAATCACAAAGAAATTATATCCACCGCCCAAAATTGAGGAACAATCATATCAGTTCAATTCCCTTGCAACAATAAGTACAGCTTTAATAAAACAAGCACAGATCAAGTTCATTCCCCACACCTCCCAAAACTGCAAAGAAAACATGACAGTTCTAGTTAATGAGTACAAAAAGTCCAAGTTCACCTACTTGGTCAAAACCATCAGCACCTGATCTTGTGAACCAATTTAGCACATTGGAATCAATATTTCCATCACGGATCTTGGTCTGTTGTACAAAAAGAACAACAATAGTTAGAAAATTGGCAAAACAAGTTATCATCCTATTTACAAAAAAAGCAAAATACTGACCGTCACCCATCTGGGAACTATCAACTTGTCAGTGTCTCGGTACTTCTGACGTAGAGAATATAAAACAACATCCGCACTGTCTGAGTTGAGCATGCCAGTGGGGACAAATGCTTTAGCAATAGAACCAACACTGGCATCACATTCTTTATTTTGAAACATCGGCTTGTGACTAGAAAAACACAAAATATTACATGAATTAAAACTACTGCAACAACAACAATAATCAAACTAGAGAAAGAAAAAGAGACAAAAAATGGTACGGGCAAAATCCCAACTAACCATTTCGTACGGTTCGTGCGCAACCTCATAACAGCGAAGAAAAACGTATCAACCTTAACAACATTACAACTTTCTGCTTGTAGAAAATGATGAAAAATAATAAGTTCAACAACTACAAGAGAACATGTCCAAAATGCCAAAATTGAGAAGTACACCCCATTTACAAGTCCTTACCTGGACTATCAGGGTTTGACGACGATGGTAGTTCCTGTGATGAGACCATTATGCCTCCAGTTTCAGGGTTTGACAATGGGACATCTTGAGAGGACACCAATATTGATGCGCTTTTAGGGTCTGTAGAAAGAAAATCCTGGGACGACAAGAGCGCCTCCTGCGTCAAGGGGTCAGAAGAAATTGACAGAAGTAAATCATCATCCTTGGATGGCACCTCCTCCACGCTAGAAGCATATTGCAATGCATCACCGTAATCAAGACCTCCAGGCGGGAAATTCTCCGGCGGCAAATCTTCACAACCAGAAACATTTTCATTCCCAGCAATACCAACACCAGGCGATTTGGCATCAAGTATGCTGGCAGCACCAGCATCCTCATCAGCAACTTTGGTACCAACATTGCACCCACTACTCAATGGAACATCATGAGCATCATCTCCACCACTAAGGACAACCTCACGCTCAACAATAGTAATCTGATGAAAATAAAAATTCAGAAAAAAGTAAATAATATGAACAAAACTAACAATAAAAAATAAGCTACCAATAGGTGCATAGAAAAATAAACCTTGGAAGCATTCATAGCAACATCATCGAACTTGCTGTTGCTAACATTCAAAGCGACATCACCAACAGGCAAACAAGGCTCATCGCCAACAATAGGACCCTGATTCAAATGTAATGAGACAAAAAAATGCTATTATGAGCAACAATAAACGGTGTGGGATAGAAAAATGAACAAGCAAGACACATCGGTGCGCATGAAATTTTAAGAAAATATTAATAAACACAATGAAAATAAAAATAACCTTGCACTTATCAGTGGATAGATCATTAACTCCACCGTCAACAGCAGCCTCAACATTATGACTGATCTCCTGCATGAAAAGAAAAATTAATAAACAGATGTAGATCAGGAAGTTCAACTACAATACTGACAGCAGAACAACATAGTAAAAACATACAAACAATGAGGACTGACTCACATCAACAACAGGGTGCTGCGAGCCAACATCGTTCGTACGCTGATCAGAAACATTAGCCTCAGTACCATCATCAGCCCTGCTGTCGGTGCCAGCAGCCTCATCGTGATCAATCTGCATGAAAGAAAATTATTAATAAATAGATGAACATGAGGAAGTTCAACTACAACACTGACATCAGGACAACAACATAAAAATTGCAAAACACCAAGGACTGACTCACATCAACATCAGGACGCTCAAAGCCAACATCATTCATTTTGTGGTCAAAAACATTAGCCTCAGTACCATCACCAGCCCTGCTGTCGGTGGCAGCAGCTTCATCCTGCTCAAACTGCTTGATAACAACATTTGCACTTTCTTCATATGGCTTGCAGCGAGAGTTTTGCATAGTTCTGAAACGCTTCATGTTGTTCAACAGGCGAACCGAGCTCTGAACTAGATTAGCGGCACCGTCACGCATATCACCGATTAAAATTCTCTCCATCTCAATGTAGTCAATAGATTCCTTAGCGTTAAATTGATGACCTTCAGGAAGGATACCATTGATACAGCTCAAACGCTCAACTGTCGTTGGGACCTTTTGCAGCTCAGAACACACATTACTTAAGATATGCTCAGCACGCTCCAACACTGAAACAGCAACATCAATACCAAAACCCTGCCTCTGTGAAGCACTAGCATTACTAGGGCCAGGGGGGCATAACCAGCACCCTCAACACCACGGCCATCCCTCAACTCATCGGGCAGAGATGAAAACTTCGGAACCTGAGACGACGGCATCTCCAGGACTGGCCGTTTATACACTCAGAGAAAAACAACCTCCTCTTGAGTTTTCCACTACAAACAAAAGGGAAAAATAGTTAATCAATCAACGCAACACATAGGGAAAAATAAATCATGATATTAACAGATTTAAAATCAACACCACTAATAAAACTTTAACTGTCATTGCCAATTTGTTAGTATTTACCAACAGGCCAGTTGAACAAAGTTATTCAGTTCAACCAAACACGAAACAACAGTACTAAAAATCCATACCTAAACCATACAAAATATAAACAGACAACTCTACAGTACACATTTCCACTACAGCAAAAAATAGCTATACCTAAAAATAAGAAAAGGTCTGCAAGAGACAAAACAAACAAAACTCACCGGAAGCTTCCCAAACACCCAAGTCTTTGGATCTGCATTGCCTTTTTTATCAAATCTGCATCAACCAGATCAGAAAGCTTGGCAGGATCCATCTAACATATGCGGGGGACTCGCATGTCAGGCTCCGTAGTTTTGCCACGGATAAGGCAGTCAAGGTACATTAGTACAGGCCCTATGGCATAGCCTGTGATTGCCTTCCCCATGGTATGACCACTTTGGTAGTTGGCAACAGCCCTTCTAAGCTCATCAACCATCAGCTGGCAATAATCCATATTAGCCATGTCCTCAAAGACGAGACCCTCAAACATTGCTGCCTCTCTGGAAACACGCGGGGCAGATCCAGGCAACACAACCTTCATAAACACAATAATGAAGAACACTTTCAGAGCAAGGTCATCTTTGCTAGGATCCTTGACGAGCACCTTGAGCTTATTCCTCAAATCCTTTGTCTTGATATCTTTGTCCCTGCTAATGTCAAGCTCCGATCTTAACTTCATCAGAGCGTCATCATATCTGTCCTCTGACGGCCTTGGCGCAGAACGACCACCATGAGGGAAACCAAATAATTGATGTATACCATCGCTAGTGATGCGAAGCTTCTTATTAGCCTCACCCATGTCAAGAGTCATTGTATCACAATCTATCCTCAGGTACAAAACTCCCATCAGAGGGCGGGAAATGTTAGACTTCACCCTCCACCTGAAGATAGAACCAAAACCAGATGCATGAACCCTAGCCACATCCCGACTCTCGAGCAATTTAGCACAATCTTCAACCTCTCTCAACGAACATCACACAGTTAAGTTCAATTTCCGTTGGTCACCTTCATCCAAGGCAACTTTTCCGGCATTGCCTCCCACCGGCTTGACCGGACTCATGACGCTAACAGGCTGTAAATGAAAACAAAAAAGCCACACCTTAAAAAATGAATATAGAAAACAACAAAAGCATATGAATGCAAGTAAAAAGAAAAAGAGAAGATTGCACAAGTTCAACTATTAAAACAACATCAGTACCACCCCTCAATTGATGCAAACAATGATCAGCCTAACCTGGACGCAATACCAGCCAAAACACAATTAAATCATTGCAAGTACAACTAGTAAGTCACATGCAGTACAAAACACAAACCACTGCAAACAATGAATATAGAAAACAAAACAAGCATACGAATATAAGTAAAAAAAGATTGCACAAGTTCAACTATTAAAACAACATCAGTACCACCCTCAATTAATCAATACACTGACAAGCCTCACCTGGCCAGCATACCACCCCAAACACAAATTAAATCATTACAATTACAATTAGTAAGTCACATGCACAGCAAAACACATACCACTGCAAACAATGAATATAGGAAACAAAACAAGCATATGAAGGCAAGTAAAACAAAGAAAAGTTTGCACAAGTTCAACTATTAAAACAACATAAGTACCACAATCAAAATAGATGCAAAACAATGACCAGCCTCACCTAGCCAGCATACCAGCCCAAACACAATTAAATCATTACAAGTACAACTAGCAAGACACATGCAGTACAAAACACATACCACTGCAAATTCATCTTCTGAATCAACTTCAATATCATCTTCTTCAGATGCAGAATCTTCAGCTTCAACACGAGCACGCTTCTTCACACCTTTGTTCACTTTTGCAGGATGAACTTTACGCTTCTTATTTTCTTTCAACAAAGACCGCTCTTGAAGAGGAGACGAAGAAGGCTTCTTATTTGTCAAACCTCATGGACTCCGACGAACAGAGGAGCCACCAAGTTTGCTTGGACCAATTTTCACAGCAAAACTATCTGCATCATATTTGCTATTACCAGGTTGGGAAACAGCTTTCACACATGGACTACGCCTCTGTGTGCCATCAGGATTTCGATCTGACATCTTCCTCTTCAAAATAGCTTTCTTCTCCTTAACTCCATCACTATCAAACACTTGCGTCAAACGAGTTTGCATCAAGTTTGTCTTCACAGGCATGTCACTTCCATGAGATCCGACATGAACAGTTGAAAAACCTGCATCACCACCTTCGTCGCCTACACATTTAGGAGCTTGAGCAACATCAACATCACTTTCTGGCACACAGGCAGCCTTTTGACGCTGTTCCAATTCCTTTCTCTTCTGGAATTCATACTTCTTCTTTCTTATCCTTTCATCCTCGAGCTGTAACTGCATAGGAACATCCTCAGCTTGGGTAACAGGCTCAGTGCCATCAACACTTTGAGACTGAGTAACAGACAACTTCAAGCTGCCATCACCATCATCAACGTTAAGTGAATACATTCCATCATTAATATCTTTAACAACATCAGCAATGTCCTCTGGAACACCATGGCTGTCATTAACTGCATAAACCAGTAACATAACCACGCACATAAAAAATTAAAACACAATTAACATTGCAGACACAAAAGATAAATAAAGCGCATTGCATCAGACACAAAACAAAACGGAACAACTGATGTAACTAAGCATATATATGTATTAAAGGCTGATAAAAATAGAGCAAATATAAGGGAAACACCAGCAACATTCGCAAGTTCTTCTAGAGGATTTGGTGTCTCAAAAATAACATTCACAAGATCTTGAAAGCGTTCTGATTTGTCAGAATCAGGAGGCACCGGCACTCCAACATCTGCAACAACATCATAATTAGCAAAAAAAAGTACGAGAACAATCAATCAGTTCAACTATGTGAACACTACAAGTTCACCGAATAAAACAAATATGAACCCACCACTTGCAGAACAAACTTCAGAAAACACAACTCTTTCAACACCATACTAGTTCTTCATTGACTACTACAACCTATTCAAATGCCAGGACAGCAGTTCAAAATACACATGGTGATAAGTACTACATCCTGTCTGCACGTTGCATCAACTGCCAAAACCATACACGCCATACAATCCAGGACAAAATTAACACATATCAAAATACATACAACTTATAAAGTCGATAAGACAACAACTGTACAACATAAAAACCAGATCTATTAAAACATCATCCAAAATACAGGGAAAATCACCTGCATTCAATTTGTCCAGACTGGATGATGTACCCATTGAGATCTACAGTCCTAAAATCGGCCGAACCAGATCTGCAAGACACATGAACAAAAATTAGGGATTTGAACTATTTCAGAAACGAAGCACGCCATACAAAAGCAAAACTCTTACCAGCAAACACAAAATCCGCCACGCAATCCAGTATCACTGCCACCAAACGCTCGTTCAACAGCAAAGGAACCCTAGCGAGTGCAGCCTGGGACAGCAAAGAGAACAAGAGATTAGAAATAGAGAGAAAATCTGAACATAAGAGGACGCAAGCAAAGGTAATGGCAGAGCAAAAAGAACAAAAAAGAGCACCCGGACCTCCACCCCTGGGGTTGAGCCCTCCGGCCGACGCTCCCGCGGCGAAACAGGAGTAACAACTCCCGCTCCGAGAAGAGAAGAAGAGGGGAACGAAGACAGAATCGATTTGGGGATGGGAGAGGAGCGGAACGGGGAAGATAGGAGGTTAAAAGGTGAGTGGGAGGGTTAAAAGATGACTGGGAGAAAACGGACGCCTAAAGCCCACAACCGTGGCGAAGCCCACTATCTCTAGCCAGTTACAAAAGATAATACCAAAAATCAAATACAAATAAAAAAATTAATATAGATGGTGAAAACAAACGGCTAAAGTACAAATAATAACTCACAACAGTACAAAAAAAATTATCAAAAAAGTACAAATGAAAAAACAATTCATAACGGTGATGTTTTTCCCCTAAAAATAAAGATAAGATAATGGGGCAAGTCATGTTACGAACTCGCCTCCGCATGCGACGCCGCGGCACGCCGCGTCGTCGCCTGCTATGGCTCGTTCCTGGCCCGACCCCCCCTCCCCCCGGCTCGGCCTCGCCCTAACGTGGCAGTGCACTCGTTTGACAGGCGCGGTGCGGTTATTCTGTTTCCCACCACACCACCCCACGCACCCACACCCCTAAGATAGATAATGGGGCAAAGTCCATAGAAGGAAGATGTGGCAGTACAACTATGCCCCTCGGTACGGTTCGGTGCGGGGGCAAGTCATGTTTCCCCCACGCACCCACACCCCTAAAGATAGAAAACGCGGTTATTCTGTTTCCCCACGCACCCACACCCCTAAGATAAGATAATGGGGCAAGTCATGTTACGGACTCGCCTCCGCATGCGACGCCGCGGCACGCCGCGTCGTCGTCTGCTACGGCTCGTTCCTGGCTCGGCCTCGCCGGGATGGGGGAGGGGGGCTCCCGACCCCCCTCCCCCCCCGGCTCGGCCTCGCGCTAACGCGGTAGTGCGCTCATTTGACAGGCGCAGTGCGGTTATTCTGTTTCCCCCCACCCCACCCCACGCACCCACACCCCTAAGATAGATAATGGGGCAAAGTCCATACAAGGAAGATGTGTTAGTACAACTATGCCCCTCAGTACGGTTCGATGCGGGGGCAAGTCATGCCACAGTACTATATTCAAACAAACAAAAAAAGAAAAAATTGACAGCACAAGGACAAAAAAGTACCAATCCAAGTTACTGGTGTAGTCAAGTACTAGATCCAAAAAAAAGTGGCGCATCATCGCCTGCTACGGCTCGTTCCTGGCTCGGCCTCGCCGGGATGGGGAAGGGGGGTCCCGGCCCCCCTCCCCCCCCCCCGGCTCGGCCTCGCGCTAACACGGGAGTGCGCTCATTTGACAGGCGCAGTGCAGTTATTCTGTTTCCCCCCACCCCACCCCACGCACCCACACCCCTAAGATAGATAATGGGGCAAAGTCCATACAAGGAAGATGTGTCAGTACAACTATGCCCCTCAGTACGGTTCGGTGCGGGGGCAAGTCATGCCACAGTACTATATTCAAACAAACAAAAAAAAGAAAAAGAAAAAATTGACAGCACAAGGACAAAAAAGTACCAGTCCAAGTTACTGGTGTAGTCAAGTACTAGATCCAAAAAAACAAAAAAATTGACCGCCCAAGGACAGGCGCAGGCCCTGACAATGCTAGATACTTGAACTCGAGCCCGTGGGCGAATCCCTAGTAATCTGCATACCCGCAGGGCCTGCCGTCCAGGGCCCACAGGTCAAGAGAGAGAGAGTGAGCGTCGTGTATAAGTGCTCAGGTAAGTGTTCAGAGGAGTTCGACTCGTGAGCGTCGGCTGCACTTATAAACAAGTCTAGAGCCCCCTCGACTAGCGAGATGGGACTAAACACATAGCTCATGCGCACGCTGTGCTGCACAGCCGCGCGAGAGAAGCTATCCGGGCCAAATACAACGACCCAGGCCGATGGCCCAACAAAGTACTTCGCCCCATTACAAAAATCCAATAGATCACGCACGACAAAAAATAAAAAATAAAATAATTTAAAAAAACTCACAAGAAAAATCAGTTAATAAACAAAAATATTGTGAAAAAGTTCAAACACATCTTAATGGTAAGAAGTAAAAATATATATATATATAAGACTGTAAATAAAAATTTCAAAAACGAATTTACAAAAAAGTTCAACTACTACAATTCATAAGGTTCAAGTACAAAAATAAAAAGAAAGTACTGTGCAGCGAAGATTAAATTTTTTTATTTTATAAAATACCAAAACTATCATTATTTATCTATAAAAAAGAAAAAAATGTGCTCCAAAATTCATGTAAAAAAGTAAGAAAAAAATATTATACAACAAACAAATTTGATTGGTAATTGACACCCTAAAATAGAGCAGTACTATCATTAACAGAATGTAAGTTCAGCAAACTCAATAACAAAAAAGGGTTCTAAAAAATCATCAGCGTATAGCGCCGTCTCCGAGTTATGAACATGAAAAATATACCAGCCAAAACAAAGGATGCCCATCAGTTCAACTATAGAAAATGTTCCAGTACTAATATAAAGAATGTATAAATAAAACACTTATAATTGAGCAGAACAATAGGAAAAACATTACATAACTAGTTCCATACCATTCTGATAAAACCATACAATTCAACCATCTCACATGCAAATGTTTTAAAAGAAAAAATACTGCAACATAATTAACCATACACAAATCTCAAAGCCGGCGTCATTTGCCACATTTAAACCTACAGCACATAAATTCTGAACGTCAGAGAGTCGTCATCTCTCAAGAACATAACCATAACCACATCACCACCCTCAAATCCAGACACAGCCGCAAACTCCTTCCACCCAGTACTTAGGTTGATGCAACCATCAAAGTCGATGTGGTAGGCAACATCCATCAACTGATACCCATTCTTGTCTGAAGTCTCCATCTTCAGAACACTGGAACTAGGAGCAACAATCCTGATCCTGGGTGACATTTTCTGTAAATGGACATGGGAGTACAAAACAAAATGAACACCTGACATAACTAAATTTTTACACAGATATAGGAACGATTTGCATAACAAACTAAAATGGAAAAAATCTGAACCAAAACAATAACACAAAACTAACTAGACATGTGAACTGACTAAACTGAAAAATATACATATCAATACACCTACAGTAAAAACATCTATTCATAAACAGATCAGGGATTATACAAAAAATGGTTTAAACACTGTTAAGTAATGAACAAATACACACAGAAATACCTACTGTTAAAATCCAACAAAACCAAATTAAAAAAATATAGACAAGCTATTCATAAGACAAAACTGCAGATCCAGTCCATGGGTTTCGAACAGAAACCAACAAGAAAGTAGAAAAACAAAACGAATAGAAACACATACCCATGATTCCTTCAAGTCACCATCCGTCAGGCGACAAACATAGGGTGTACGAAACCCATGGTTGCCGTACAACAAACAAGAAAGTTGCCCACGCCGCTGAGTCTGAGTGAGCTCCAAACCAGACTCGTACACACAGCCGTCAGCTATGCACGCCATCTTTACCAGGCATATGCATGAACAATCCTCCATCGAACACACAGGAACAGAGAAAAAGGCAACGAAGAGAAGAGAGAGGAACCTAGATCTGATTCTGGAAGAATGAATAAAAGGGAGGGGGAAGACTTGGCCACACACCACACATAGATGGATAACGTTTATAGTCAGGGACACTCGCAGATTATAAAAATAATAAATAGGCAGATGGGCAGCCAGCTGGTAGGAAATAGTTATTACACAAGCCATCCAACATTTGACCGCAAATCAGTTCAACTTCAGAAAACCAAGCAGTTCAAAGGTGCACATGTCGAACATATGCAGACAAAACAACACATTCAGAGACAAAAACAAAGTTGAATTCATTTAGTCATTCGAACATCTGCTCCCTCACAACAAAAATCTTAAAAACATAATATTCACTACTTCAGTCATAACGATCAAAGAAACGACGTCATTTTGCCCTGGTGGATGGATGTGGAGCCGTGGCTGCTCTCGCCCTAGCCCAACTAATGATATGAATATGGTTCCTTCCCCTGCCCTCTGGGAAAAGAAGCTCCAATTCATTGGAGTTGCAAGTATCCATCACCTCACGCGCAAGTCGTCTGTTGAACTCTGCCTCCAGTTCCTCCTCGGCAGCACGTCGCGCCATCTGCCTGCGCCTGCGCCTCCTCCTCATCTGCTCCGCTACTACAGCCCTAACATCTATGGCATCCCGCTCCTCCTCTGTAACCTCTCCCAGCTCAGGATCCATCTCCCTTTTCTTTGGTTGCAGCTCGTAGAATGAAACTGACAGAGGGCTCGGGCTTTATAATCAAAGTGCAGAGCCATCGGTGCGGCTCCCATGTCAACACACAGTAACAAAACTTTGACACGGCAGCAGTCCAACTACACATATGGGCATCAATTCAAAACAACACTGAAAACACGCAACTTAATTACATAGTTTGACCAGATTACCCGAAATCGCAGCTTATAGTCAGCCGCCATACACAACCTCCGCCAACGACAAAACAACATGGGAATCCGGGGTAGAAACAACTCAAAAAAGCAAAATTGACAACGCAAATCTTTTCATACAGTCCTTATATCTCTCCCTGCAACACCAATTCGAAAGTAAAACAACAGAAAAAGAAGAACAGATTTCCATGGCGGGCGTGGAAAACGACCAAGAACACAAAAACTTGTAATCATAAATTACAGATGAAAAAAATCTCAAAAAACTATAACATACCGATAATTCTCACATCAAAAACGACAAACACGACGTAAATTGAGGCCCACGAACACCACAGTAAACACTGACGCCCAAAATCACGTCCGCCGCCAAAATGCCCACGCCGTCACCTCCGGTGACTATAGATCGCAAAACTCATCCAGCTGAGCGCGCGGACGTGCGGAACCCCTTACATGTCTCCTCTAGCAATGAATGGCCTGCAGCATCGCGCCGGGGAACGACCAGAAGCTCCACGTTGCATCCCCTGTTTCCGTCCTCGTGCACGCAGGAAGATCAGTTCTTGTTGAAAAACACGTCAGTCCAAACTGTGAACCACGTCAGTTCAAAAAGGGTAACAGAATAATATTCTGTTACGCGTAACAGAATAGCCCAGATGTATATATATACATATATATATATAGTGTTACTATTCATCACTCAGGGTGCAGAATAAGTTATTCTTCACCCAAGGTGATCTTACGATCATTTCATAATTAAATTACGTTTCGAATTCAAATAGATACATTCCTATTGATTCACTATGTAAAATTTGACATAAGAAAATAAAAATATAGGTCATAAGACAAGAAAATTTGCAGTTTATGTGTATTTTAGACTATGTTTTTTACGTTTGTAATTTTACATAACATAAAATATTTTTTACGGTGATTATATATTTTCTTACGGTCCTTTTTGCGTCGGAAATAAGACAAAACTTACGGAACGTAAAATTATGATGCATTGATGGTAAAGTAGAGGGGGTGAAGAATAACTATTCCTCACCCAGGGTGACGAATAGCGTGACCCTACTATATATATATTGTCATATGATTTCTTATGCTAAAGTAACAATTCATTCACAATTTCAAGTATGAATCAGAAACTTCATTGAAAACTAACAAACTATAATCTCAGTCATTGAAGCAATTGCAATTTATCATAACATCAGAAGGAGTCAATATAAGAGCTTTTCAGCAAGTCCACATACTCAACTATCATTTAGTCTTTCACAATTGCTAACACTCACGCAATATTTATGGGTATGAAGTTTTAATCGGACACAGGAAAGATAGTGGCTTATAGTTTTGCCTCCCAACCTTTTACCTCAAGGGTAATGTAAACAATAATAGTTCAGGAAAACTCACATCCAATTAGCGATATATATCAGGATCTTTCCAACACACAGTGCTTGCCAAAGGATAAAATGTAAAAAGGAAAGGTGAAAATCACCATGACTCTTGTATAAAGTATAAGACAAGGATAAAAGATAGGCCCTTCGCAGAGGGAAGCAGAGGTTGTCATGTGCTTTTATGGTTGGATGCACGAAATCTTAATGCAAAAGAACGTCACTTTATATTGCCACTTGTGATATGGACCTTTATTATGCAGTCCGTCGCTTTTATTTCTTCCACATCACAAGATCGTATAAAGCTTATTTTCTCCACACGAATAAATCATACATATTTAGAGAGCAATTTTTATTGCTTGCAACAATGACAACTTACTTGAAGGATCTTACTCAATCCATAGGTAGATATGGTGGACTCTCATGGCAAAAATGGGTTTAAGGATATTTGGAAGCACAAGTAGTATCTCTACTTGGTGCAAAGAATTTGGCTAGCATGAGGGGGAAAGGCAAGCTCAACATGTTGGATGATCCAAGACAATATAATTTATTTCGGATGTAAGAAAACATAACACATTACGTTGTCTTCCTTGTCCAACCTCAACTTTTTATCATGTCATATTTTAATGAGTGCTCACAATCATAAAAAGATGTCCACGATAGTATATTTATATGTGAAAACCTCTCTTTCTTTATTACTTCCTATTAATTGCAACAATGACCAAAACTATGTTTGTCAACTCTCAACAACTTTTATTCATCATACTCTCTATATGTGAAGTCATTACTCTACATAAGATCCATATGATCTCTTTATTTCTTTTTATTCTTTCTCTTCTCTTTTCTTTGTATTCCCTCGAGATCATGGCAAGATAATCAGGCCCTTGACTCATAACTAATCTTTATTATATATAGCTCACGGACTCGATTACATAGAAGGATCATAAAGCAAGACTCAAAACTAGATCATACTAAAACTTTATTCTACTAGATCAAGATATAACCAAAAGGATCGAAATAAGAAAAACGGTAAGATAAAAGTGTGATGGGATACAATACCAGGGCACTCCCCCAAGCTTGCAGTTGCCAAGGGGAGTGCCCACACCCATGTGTTTATGTCTCTTTCTTCGGGGGTGGTGATGTGATATTCTTGGCGATTATGCCCCTCAGGATACGTTTCTCTTCCTCGAGCTTATTGACTTGCTGCTTGAGGTCCATTATTTTCTTACGGAGCTTGCCCATGACGACTAAAGCTCCTTTCACCCAAGGATGTTGCATAGCTGTGGGAGAACAAGTAACACTCTTTTTCATATTTTCATAAGAAAGAAATCTAATGTTGGAAGGGATGAGCGAGTTTGGAGTAGCTGAGCTCTGTAGTTCCCCCATCGTGAATCCGGCTCGGAAACGAGAAGTAACTTCTTGATCCTCATCCATGGCATCTATCCTTTTCAAGTCGGCCTCCATCTCTTCCTCAGTTGATGGCCCAAAGTGGTCAGCATCGCTGTTTGCTTTTGGCCCCGGTATCGGATGAGACACCCGACTCTCCCCAACTGACTCTTGAGAAGACATCTTGCTCTAGATCTGCTACAGAAATAGCTCAAAACAAAAACAGAGGATATTTGCGTGGTACGGTGGTCAAAACCTTCGGGACATTATATAATGAATTTTTACCGACCAAAAGAAGTATCGCACAGGAAAACGGAGTCCGGAGAGCACACGAGGTGCCCACGAGGCAGGGGCGTGCCCAGGGGGTAGGGCGCGCCCTCCACCCTCGTGGAAGCCTCGTGTCCTTCCCGGACTGCTTCTTATTTTCCTATTTTCTTAAATATTACAAAATGGAGAAAAACTGCTATTAGAACTATTTTGGAGTCGGTTTACTTACCGTACCACATACCTCTTTCTTTTCGGAGTCTGAAACGTTCTGGAAAGTGTCCCTTATGTATTCCTCCGGGGTTACGGTTTCAATAACATTAGTTTCAACATTTATGGGATTACCTGAGATATAATGTTTGATTCTTTGACCGTTCACCACCCTCGGATTTGTGCCTTCAAAGTTGTTAACTTTTATGGCACCGAAACGATAGACCTCCTCGATGACGTAAGGACCTTCCATTTAGAGAGGAGTTTTCCTGCAAAAAATCTTAAACAAGAGTTGTATAACAATACATAATCACCTACATTACACTCACGTTTTTGTATCCTTTTGTCATGCCATCTTTTAACTTTTTCTTTAAACAGTTTGGCATTCTCATAGGCCTGGGTTCTCCATTCATCAAGTGAGCTAATGTCAAATAGTCTCTTCTCACCGGCAAGTTTGAAGTCATAGTTGAGTGATACGTCTCCAACGTATCTATAATTTTTGATTGCTCCATGCTATATTATCTACTGTTTTGGACTATATTGGGCTTTATTTTCCACTTTTATATTATTTTTGGGACTAACCTATTAAAACGGAGGCCCAGCCCAGAATTGATGTTTTTTACCTATTTCAGTGTTTCGAAGAAATAGAATATCAAACGGAGTCCAAACGGAATGAAACTTTCGGGAACGCGATTTTCTCACCGAACGTGATCGAGGAGACTTGGACCCTACGCCAAGGCATCAGAGAGGCGGTCACAAGGGTGGGGGCGCCCCCCCCCTAGAGGGCGCCCCCCTGCCTCGTGGGCCCCTCGAAGCTCCACTGACGTACTTCTTCCTCCTATATATACCTACGTACCCCCAAACGATCAGAACAGGAGCCAAAACCTAATTCCACCGCCGCAACTTTCTGTATCCATGAGATCCCATCTTGGGGCCTGTTCTGGAGCTCCGCTGGAGAGGGCCGTCATCACGGAGGGCTTCTACATCATCATAGCCTCTCCGATGAAGTGTGAGTAGTTTACCTCAGACCTTCGGGTCCATAGTTAGTAGCTAGATGGCTTCTTCTCTCTTTTTGGATCTCAATACAAAGTTCTCTCCCTCTCTTGTGGAGATCTATTCGATGTAATCTTGTTTTTGCGGTGTGTTTGTTGAGACCGATGAATTGTGGGTTTATGATCAAGTCTATCTATGAATAATATTTGAATCTTCTCTGAATTCTTTTATATATGATTGGTTATCTTTGCAAGTCTCTTCGAATTATCCGTTTGGTTTGGCCAACTAGATTGGTAGTTCTTGCCATGGGAGAAGTGCTTAGCTTTGGGTTCGATCTTGCGGTGTCCTTTCCCAGTGACAGAAGGGGCAGCAAGGCACGTATTGTATCGTTGCCATCGAGGATAACAAGATGGGGTTTATTTCATATTGCATGAATTTATCTCTCTACATCATGTCATCTTGCTTAAAGCGTTACTCTGTTTTCAACTTAATACACTAGATGCATGTTGGATAGCGGTCGATGAGTGGAGTAATAGTAGTAGATGCAGAATCGTTTCGGTCTACTTGTCACGAACGTGATGCCTATATACATGATCATGCCTAGATATTCTCATAACTATGCTCAATTATGTCAATTGCTCAACAGTAATTTGTTCACCCACCATAGAATACTTATGCTCTTGAGAGAAGCCACTAGTGAAACCTATGGGCCCCGGGTCTATTCTCATCATATCAATCTCCGTCGCTTTAATCTTGTTTTGCTTTTTACTTTGCCTTTTACTTTTCACTTTGCATCTTTATACCAAAAATACCAAAATTAGTATATCTATAAGATCTCACTCCCGTGAGTGACCATGAAGGGATTGACAACCCCTAATCGCGTTGGTTGCGAGTAGCTATCGTTTTGTGCAGGTACGAGGGACTCGAGCGTGGCCTCCTACTGGATTGATACCTTGGTTATCAAAAACTAAGGGAAATATTTACGCTACTCTATTGCATCATCCCTTCCTCTTCGGGGAAATCCAACGCAAGCTCAAGAGGTAGCAAGAAGGATTTCTGACGCCGTTGCCGGGGAGTCTACGCAAAAAGTCAACATACCAAGTACCCATCACAATCCCTCTCTCTCGCATTACATTATTTTCCATTTGCCTCTACTTTTCCTCTCCCCCACTTCACCCTTGCCGTTTTATTCGCCCTCTCTCTCTCTATCCTCCCTCTATTTTCCGCTTGCCTTTTTGTTTGCTCGTGTGTTGGATTGCTTGTCTGTCGCGATGGCTCAAGATACTACCAAATTGTGTGACTTCACCAATACCAATAATAATGATTTCCTTAGCACTTTGATTGCTCCTCTTGCCAATACTGAATCTTGTGAAATCAATACTGCTTTGTTGAATCTTGTTATGAAAGATCAATTCGCCGGCCTTCCTAGTGAAGATGCCGCTACTCATCAGAATAGCTTCGTTGATTTATGTGATATGCAAAAGAAAAAAGATGTCGATAATGATGTCATTAAATTGAAGCTATTTCCTTTTTCGCTTAGAGATCGTGCTAAAGCTTGGTTTTCGTCTTTGCCTAAAAATAGTATTGATTCTTGGAACAAGTGCAAAGATGCTTTTATCTCTAAGTATTTCCCTCCCGCTAATATCATCTCTCTTAGAAACGATATTATGAATTTTAAGCAACTTGATCATGAACATGTTGCACAAGCTTGGGAGAGAATGAAATTAATGATACGTAATTGCCCTACTCATGGTTTGAATTTGTGGATGATTATACAAAAAATTTATGCCGGATTGAATTTTGCTTCTAGAAATCCTTTAGATTCGGCCGCGGGAGGCACTTTTATGGAAATCACTTTAGGAGATGCTACTAAACTCCTAGATAATATTATGGTTAATTATTCTCAATGGCATACTGAAAGATCTTCTAATAAAAAAGTGCATGCGATAGAAGAAATCAATGTTTTGAGTGGAAAGATGGATGAACTTATGAAATTATTTGCTACTAAGAGTGTTTTTTCTGATCCTAATGATATGCCTTTGTCTACTTTTATTGAGAATAACAATGAATCTATGGATGTGAATTTTGTTGGTAGGAATAATTTTGGTAACAACGCTTATAGAGGGAATTTTAATCCTAGGCCATATCCCAGTAATCCTTCTAATAATTATGGGAATTCCTACAAAAACTCTTATGGAAATTATAATAAGATGCCCTTTGAATTTGAGAATAGTGTTAAAGAGTTTATGAATTCACAAAAGAATTTTAATGCTTTGCTTGAAGAGAAATTGCTTAAAGTTGATGATTTGGCTAGGAACGTTGATAGAATTTCTCTTGAGGTTGATTCTTTAAAGCTTAGATCTATTCCTCCTAAGCATGATATCAATGAGTCTCTCAAAGCCATGATAATTTCCATTGATGAGTGCAAGGAAAGAACCACTAGGATGCGTGCTTCCAAAGATGCCTTTATTAAAGCGTGTTCTTCCAATTCCAATGAAAATCAAGATGAAGATCTAAAAGTTATTGATGTGTCTCCTATTAAATCTTTGTTTTGAAATATGAATCTTGATGAAACTGAATATGATCTTCCTTTACCTAGAAGGCGTTCTAAAAATTCAGAGTATTTAGATCTTTATGATGAAATTGATGAAAGTGGGATTGAAAGAAATAAAAATCTAGATGTTGCTAAACCTACTATATTGGATTTCAAGGAATTTAATTATGAAAGTTGCTCTTTAATTGATTGTATTTCCTTGTTGCAATCCGTGCTAGATTCTCCGCAGGCTTATAGTCAAAAGAAAGCCTTCACCGAACATATTGTTGATGCCTTGATGCAATCTTATGAAGAAAAACTTGAGTTGAAAGTTTCTATCCCTAGAAAACTCTATGATGAGTGGGAACCAACTATTAAAATTAAAATTAAAGATCATGAGTTTTATGCTTTGTGTGATTTGGGTGCTAGTGTCTCTACTATTCCCAAGACTTTATGTGATTTGCTAGATTTCCATAATTTTGATGATTGCTCTCTAAACTTGCATCTTGCGGATTCTACTATTAAGAAACCTATGGGAAGGATTAATGATATTCTTATTGTTGCAAATAGGAATTATGTGCCCGTAGATTTCATTGTTCTTGATATAGATTGCAATCCTTCTTGCCCTATTATTCTTGGTAGACCTTTCCTTAGAACGGTTGGTGCGATTATTGATATGAAGGAAGGGAATATTAGATTCCAATTTCCATTAAAAAAGGGCATGGAACACTTTCCTAGAAATAAAATAAAATTGCCATATGAAACTATCACGAGAGCCACTTATGGATTGCCTACTAAAGATGGCAATACCTAGTTCTATCCTCGCTTTTATGCCTAGCTAGGGGCGTTAAACGATAGCGCTTGTTGGGAGGCAACCCAATTTTATTTTTATTCCTTGATTTTTTTCTCCTGTTTAGTAATAAATAAATTATCTAGCCTCTGTTTTGGTTGTGTTTTTTGTGTTTAATTGGTGTTTGTGCCAAGTAGAACCGTTAGGAAGACTTGGGGAAAGTCTTGTTGAACTTGCTGTAAAAAACAGAAACTTTAGCGCTCACGAGAACTGCTGTCATTTTTATTTGAAGAGTGATATTTAGTTAATTATTTTTTCAGATGATTAATAGATAAATTACTAACGTCCATAAATTTATTTTAGAATTTTTGGGGTTCCATATATTGCGCTAGCTACAGATTACTACAGACTGTTCTGTTTTTGACAGATTCTATTTTTCGTGTGTTGTTTGCTTATTTTGATGAATCTATGGTTAGTAAAATAGTTTATAATCCATAGAGAAGTTGGAATACAGTAGGTTTAACACCCATATAAATAAAGAATGATTTCATTACAGTACTTTGAAGTGGTCTTTTGGTTTCTTTCGCTAACGGAGCTCACGAGTTTTCTACTTTAAGTTTTGTGTTGTGAAGTTTTCAAGTTTTGGGTGAATTTTTTTGATGGATTATGGAACAAGGAGTGGCAAGAGCCTAAGCTTGGTTATGCCCATGGCACCCCCAATATAATCCAAGGACACCAAAAATTCAAAGCTTGGGGATGCCCCGGAAGGCATCCCCTCTTTCGTCCACTTCCATCGGTAATTTACTTGGAGCTATATTTTTATTCACCAACATGATATGTGTTTTGCTTGGAGCGTCTTGTATTATTTGTGTCTTTGTGTTTTAGTATGCCACAATCATCCTTGCTGTACACACCTTTTGAGAGATCCATACACGAAGTAAAATTTGATAGAATACTCTATGTGCTTCACTTATACCTTTTGAGCTATGTAGTTTTGCTCTATGTGCTTCACTTATACCTTTGAGCATTGTAATTTTGCTCTATGTGCTTCACTTAGATCTTTTAGAGAACGGTGGTGGATTTGTTTTAAATAAACTATTGATCTCTCATGCTTCACTTAAATTATTTTGAGAGTCTCTTAATAGCATGGTAATTTGCTTAATAATAATATGCTTGGTATTCAAGATTTGTGAAACTTTCTTTTGAGTGTGTTGAATACTAAGAAAAGATTGAAGCATGATAATTGTTTTGAGATATGGAGGTGATAATATTAGAGTCATGCTAGTTGAGTAGTTGTGAATTTAAAGAATACTTGTGTTAAAGTTTGTGATTCCCGTAGCATGCACGTATGGTGAACCGTTATGTGATGAAGTTGGAGCATGATTTATTTATTGATTGTCTTCCTTATGAGTGGCGGTCGGGGACGAGCGACGGTCTTTTCCTACCAATCTATCCCTCTAGGAGCATGTGCGTAATACTTTTCTTTGATAACTTCTAGATTTTTGCAATAAGTATATGAGTTCTTTATGACTAATGTTGAGTCCATGGATTATACGCACTCTCACCCTTCCACCCTTCCTAGCCTCTCTAATACCGCGCACCTTTCGTCGGTATCATACACCCACCATATACCTTCCTCAAAACAGCCACCATACCTACCTATCATGGCATTTCCATAGCCATTCCGAGATATATTGCCATGCAACTTTCCACCGTTCGGTTCATGACACATTCATCATTGTCATATTGCATATCCCGGTACACCGCCAGAGGCATTCATATAGAGTCATATTTTGTTTTAAGTATCGAGTTGTAATTGTTGAGTTGTAAGAAAAATAGAAGTGTGATGATCATCATTATTAGAGCATTGTCCCAAGTGAGGAAAGAATGATGGAGACTATGATTCCCCCACAAGTCGGGATGAGACTCCGTACAAAAAAAAGAGGCCAAAGAAGCCCAAATAAAAAGAGGCCATAAAAAAAGAGAAAAGGCCCAAATATATAAAAAATGAGAGAAAAAGAGAGAAGGGACAATGTTACTATCCTTTTACCACACTTGTGCTTCAAAGTAGCACCATGATCTTCATAGTAGAGAGTCTCTCATGTTATGTCACTTTCATATACTAGTGGGAATCTTTCATTATAGAACTTGGCTTGTATATTCCAATGATGGGCTTCCTCAAATTGCCCTAGGTCTTCATGAGCAAGCAAGTTGGATGCACACCCACTTAGTTTCTTTTTGAGCTTTCATATACTTATAGCTCTAGTGCATCCGTTGCATGGCAATCCCTACTCACTCACATTGATATCTATTGATGGGCATCTCCATAGCCCGTTGATACGCCTAGTTGATGTGAGACTATCTTCTCCTTTTTGTCTTCTCCACAACCACCATTCTATTCCACCTATAGTGCTATATCCATGGCTCACGCTCATGTATTGCGTGAAGATTGAAAAAGTTTTGAAAAAGTTAGAGTATGAAACAATTGCTTGGCTTCTCATCGGGGTTGTGCATGATTTAAATACTTTGTGTGGTGAAAATAGAGCATAGCCAGACTATATGATTTTGTAGGGATAACTTTCTTTGGCCATGATATTTTGAGAAGACATAATTGCTTTGTTAGTATGCTTGAAGTACTATTATTTTTATGTCAATATGAACTTTTGTCTTGAATCTTTTGAATCTGAATATTCCTATCACAATTAAGAAGATTTGCATTGAAATTATGCCAAGTAGCACTCCGCATCAAAAATTCTCTTTTTATCATTTACCTACTCGAGGACGAGCAAGAATTAAGCTTGGGGATGCCTGATACGTCTCCAACGTATCTATAATTTTTGATTGCTCCATGCTATATTATCTACTATTTTGGACTATATTGGGCTTTATTTTCCACTTTTACATTATTTTTGGGACTAACCTATTAAACCGGAGGCCCAGTATTGCTGTTTTTTTGCCTATTTCAGTGTTTCGAAGAAACGGAATATCAAACGGAGTCCAAACGGAATGAAACCTTCGGGAACGTGATTTTCTCACCGAACGTGATCCAGGAGACTTGGACCCTACGCCAAGGCATCAGAGAGGCGGTCACGAGGGTGGGCCCCCCCTAGGGCGCGCCCCCTGCCTCGTGGTCCCCTCGGAGCTCGACCGACGTACTTCTTCCTCCTATATATACCTATGTACCTCCAAACGATCAAAACAGGAGCCAAAAACATAATTTCACCACCGCAACTTTCTGTATCCACGAGATCCCATCTTGGAGCCTGTTCCGGAGCTCCGCTGGAGAGGGCCGTCATCACGGAGGGCTTCTACATCATCATAGCCTCTCCGATGAAGTGTGAGTAGTTTACCTCAGACCTTCGGTTCCATAGTTAGTAGCTAGATGGCTTCTTCTCTCTTTTTGGATCTCAATACAAAGTTCTCCCCCTCTCTTGTGGAGATCTATTCGATGCAATCTTATTTTTGCGGTGTGTTTGTTGAGGCCGATGAATTGTGGGTTTATGATCAAGTCTATCTATGAATAATATTTGAATCTTCTCTGAATTCTTTTATGTATGATTGGTTATCTTTGCAAGTCTCTTCAAATTATCCGTTTGGTTTGGCCAACTAGATTGGTAGTTCTTGCCATGGGAGAAGTGCTTAGCTTTGGGTTCGATCTTGCGGTGTCCTTTCCCAGTGACAGAAGGGGCAACAAGGCACGTATTGTATCGTTGACATCGAGGATAACAAGATGGGGTTTATTTCATATTGCATGAATTTATCTCTCTACATCATGTCATCTTGCTTAAAGCGTTGCTCTAGTTTTAACTTAATACTCTAGATGCATGCTGGATAGCGGTCGATGAGTGGAGTAATAGTAGTAGATGCAGAATCGTTTCGGTCTACTTGTCACGGACGTGATGCCTATATACATGATCATGCCTAGATATTCTCATAACTATGCTCAATTATGTCAATTGCTCAACAGTAATTTGTTCACCCACCGTAGAATACTTATTCTCTTGAGAGAAGTAACTAGTGAAACCTATGGCCCCCGGGTCTATTCTCATCATATCAATCTCCATCGCTTTAATCTTGTTTTGCTTTTTACTTTGCCTTTTACTTTTCACTTTGCATCTTTATACCAAAAATACCAAAAATATTATATCTATCAGATCTCACTCTCGTAAGTGACTGTGAAGGGATTGACAACCCCTAATCGCGTTGGTTGCGAGTAGCTATCATTTTGTGTAGGTACGAGGGACTTGAGCGTGGCCTCCTAGTGGATTGATACCTTGGTTCTCAAAAACTGAGGGAAATACTTACGCTACTCTGCTGCATCATCCCTTCCTCTTCGGGGAAATCAAACGCAAGCTCAAGAGGTAGCATTGAGCTCTTTAATGGCACAATATGCCTTATGTTCTAGTTCGAGAGGTAAGTGACAAGCTTTTCCATAAACCATTTTATATGGAGACATACCCATAGGATTTTTATATGCAGTTCTATAGGCCCATAATGCATCATCAAGTTTCTTTAACCAATTCTTTCTAGATCTATTAACAGTCTTTTGAAAAATTAATTTAAGCTCTCTATTACTCAATTCTACTTGACCACTAGACTATGGGTGATACGGAGATGCAATTCTATGATTAACATCATACTTAGCAAGCATCTTACGAAAAGCACCATGAATAAAATGTGAACCACCATCAGTCATTAAGTATCTAGGGACTCCAAACCTCGGAAAAATAACTTCTTTAAGCGTCTTAATAGAGGTGTTATGATCAGCACTACTAGTTGGAATAGCTTCTACCCACTTAGTAATGTAATCAACAGCAACTAAAATATGTGTATACCCATTAGAGGAAGGAAACGGTCCCATATAATCAAAGCCCCAAACATCAAATGGTTCAATAACAAGTGAACAATTCATAGGCATTTCTTGACGTCTACTAATATTGCCAATTCTTTGAGATTCATCACAAGACAAGACAAACTTACGGGCATCTTTAAAAAGAGTAGGTCAATAAAAACTGGATTGCAATACCTTATGTGCAGTTCTATCTCCAGCGTGGTGTCCTCCATAAGCCTTGGAGTGACACTTGAATAGGATCTGTTCTTGTTCATGCTCAGGTACACAACGTCTAATAACACCATCTACTCCTTCTTTATAAAGGTGTGGGTCATCCCAGAAGTAATGTCTTAAATCATAGAAAAACTTTTTCTTTTGCTAGTATGTGAAACTAGGTGGTATAAATTTAGCAACAATGTAATTAGCATAATCAGCATACCATGGAGCAGTACGAGAAGCATTTATGACAGCTAATTGTTCATCGGGAAAGCTATCATCAATAGGTGGGTCATCAAGAACATTCTCTAACCTAGACAAATTGTCTGCAACGGGGTTCTCAGCTCCCTTTCTATCGATAATATGCAAATCAAATTCTTGTAGCAAGAGAACCCATCTAATAAGTCTAGGTTTAGCATCTTTCTTTTCCATAAGATATTTAATAGTAGCATGATCAGTGTGAATAGTTACTTTAGAATCAACAATATAAGGTCTGAACTTATCACAAGCAAATACAACTGCTAAAATTCTTTTTCAGTAGTAGCATATTTCTTTGGGCACTGTCTAGAGTTTTACTAGCATATTGGATAACATTTAATTTTTTATCAACTCTTTGTCCTAGAATAGCACCTACAGCATAATCACTAGCATCACACATAATTCAAATGGTAAATTCCAATCAGGAGGCTGAACAATGGGTGCAGAAATCAAGGCTTTCTTAACTATTTCAAATGCTTCTACACAATCATCATCAAAGACAAAAGGAACATCTTTTTGTAAGAGATTAGTCAAAGGCCTGGAAATTTTTGAGAAGTCTTTAATGTACCTCCTATAGAAACTGGCATGACCAAGGAAACTTCTTATACCTTTAATGTCCTTAGGACACGCCATCTTTTCAATAGAATCAACATTAGCTTTATCAACTTCAATACCTCTTTTAGAAATTTTATGCCCTAAGACAATACCTTCATTAACCATAAAGTGGCACTTCTCCCAATTCAAGACAAGATTAGTTTCTTCACATCTCTGCAAAACTCGATCAAGGTTGCTTAAGCAATCATCAAAAGAAGTTCCATATACGGAGAAATCACCCATGAAAACCTCAACAATCTTTTCACAAAAGTTAGAGAATATAGCAGTCATACATCTTTGAAAGGTAGCAGGTGCATTGCATAAACCAAAAGGCATACGTCTATAAGAAAAGGTACCGAAAGGGCAAGTGAAAGTTGTCTTTTCTTGATCCTCTCTTGACACATGTATTTGAGAAAAACCAGAATAACCATCTAGAAAGCAAAAATGTGTATGTTTGGATAATCTTTCTAGCATTTGATCAATAAAAGGTAAAGGGTAATGATCCTTTTTAGTAGATTTATTTAATTTGTGGAAATCAGTTACCATTCTATAACCTGTAACAATTCTTTGTGGGATCAATTCATCTTTATCATTAGGAACAACAGTAATACCTCCCTTCTTAGGGACACAATGGACATGACTTACCCACTGACTATCAGCTATGGGATAAATTATACCTCCCTCCAGAAGCTTTAGTATTTCTTTTCTTACCACTTCTTTCATCTTAGGAACCGTCGTTGGTGATCAACAACCAGTTTCGTGTCTTTCTCCAATTTTATTTTGTGCTGGCATAGAGTGGGACTAATGCCCTTAAGATCATCAATAGTATATCCAATAGCAGCATGGTGCTTCTTTAGAGTTTTCAATAGTTTCTTTTCTTCATGCTCTGAAAGGTTAGCACTTATAATAACAGGATATATCTTCTTTTCATCAAGATAAGCATATTTAAGAGTATTAGGTAATGGTTTAAGCTCAAACACGGGATCACCCTTGGGTGGAGGAGGATCCCCTAGAATTTCAACAGGCAAGTTGTGTTTCAAAATAGGTCCCTGTTTAAAGAATACTTCATCTATTTCCCTTCTTTCATTCATAAACATATCATTTTCATGGTCGAGCAAATATTGTTCTAAAGGATCATTAGGAGGCATGACAATAGAAGCAAGACTAATAATTTCATCTTTACTATGCAATTCTTTATCATGGGGTTGTCTACGAAATTTAGCAAAATTAAACTCATGAGACATATCCCCCAAACCAATAGTAACAACATCCTTTTTGCAGTCTATCTTAGCATTAACAGTATTCAAGAAGGGTCTACCAAATATAATAGGACAAAAGTCATCTTGTGGGGAACCATGAACAATAAAATCAGCAGGATATTTAACTTTCCCACACAAGACTTCAACATCTCTAACAATCCCAATCGGTGAAATAGTATCTCTATTGGCAAGATTAATTGTAACATCTATCTCTTCAATCTCATCAGGTGCAATATCATGCATAATTTCTTTGTATAAGGAATGAGGTATTGCACTTGCACTAGCACCCATATCACATAAGCCATGATAGCAATGATCTCCTATTTTAACGGAAATAACAGGCATGCCTACAACAGGTCTATGTTTATTTTTATTGTCAGGTGTAGCAATTCTAGCAGCTTCATCACAGAAGTAAATAACATACCCATCGATATTATCGGCCAAGAGATCTTTAACCATAGCAATACTAGGTTCAACTTTAATTTGCTCAGGTGGTGCAGGTGTTCTAGTGTTACTCTTACGAACCACAGTTGAAGCTTTAGCATGATCCTTTATTCTAACCGGGAAAGGTGGTTTCTCAATATATGAACAACAGGATCAACATTATAAGTGATAGTCTTTTCTTCAACTTTAATAGGTGCAACTACTTTTACTTCAATGCGAGGATTATATTTAAACCACTTCTCCTTAGGGAGATCAACATGGGTAGCAAAGGATTCACAGAAAGAAGCTACTATCTCAGAGTCAAGTCCATATTTAGTGCTAAATTCATGGAAAACATCGGTGTCCATAAAAGATTTAACACAATCAAACTTAGGTGTTATACCTGACTCCTTACCTTTGTCGAGATCCCAATCTTCAGAGTTGCATTTAATTCTTTCCAATAAATCCCATTTGAATTCAATAGTATTCGTCATAAAAGAGCCAGTACAAGAAGTATCGAGCATGGAGCGATTATTGAGAGAAAGCCGAGCATAAATTTTTTTAATAATAATTTCTCCTGAGAGCTCATGATTGGGGCATGAATATAACATTGACTTAAGCCTCCCCCAATCTTGAGCATGCTTTCTCCTTCGCGAGGCCAAAAATTATATATATAATTACGATCACGATGAACCAGATGCATAGGATAAAACTTCTGATGAAATTCCAATTTCAATCGGTTGTAGTTCCATGATCCCATATCATTACATAGCCTAAACCATGTCAATGCCTTTACCTTCAAAGATAAAGGGAAGACCCTCTTCTTGATAACATCCTCGGGCATACCTGCAAGCTTAAATAATCCACAAACTTCATCCACATAGATTAGGTGCAAATCGGGATGTAATGTTCCATCACCTGTGAAAGGATTAGCTAGCAGTTTCTCTATCATACCCGAAGGAATTTCAAAGTAAACATTTTTAGTAGGTTCAGTAGGTTGAGGATCAACTCTTTGCTCTACTGGTCGGGGTGAAGATACCCCGAACAAGCCCCTCAAAGGATTATGTTCCATAGTAACAAGTGACAGTAAATTTCAGCACACTATATAAATTTTTCCTTACCAAATTCCACCTACCAAAGGCACTTCACTCCCCTGCAACGGTGCCAAAAAAGAGTCTTGATGACCCACAAGTATAGGGGATCTATGTAGTCCTTTCAATAAGTAAGAGTATCGAACCCAATGAGGAGTAGAAGGAAATGATAAGCAGTTTTCAGTAAGGTATTCTCTGCAAGCACTGAAATTATCGGTAACAGGTAGTTTTGTGATAAGGTAATCTATAACGGGTAACAAGTAATAAAAGTAAATAAGGCGCAGCAAGATGGCCCAATCCTTTTTGTAGCAAAGGACAAGCCTGGACAAACTCTTATATAAAGGAAAGCGCTCCCGAGGACACATGGGAATTATCGTCAAGCTAGTTTTCATCATGTTCATATGATTTGTGTTAGGTACTTTGATAATTTGATATGTGGGTGGACCGGTGCTTGGGTACTGCCCTTCCTTGGACAAGCATACCATTTATGATTAACCCCTCTTGCAAGCATCCACAACTACAAAAGAAGTATTAAGGTAAACTTAACCATAGCATGAAGCATATGGATCCAAATTAGCCCCTTACGAAGCAACTCATAAACTAGGGTTTAAGCTTCTCTCACTCTAGCAACCCATCATCTACTTATTACTTCCCAATGCCTTCACCTAGGCCCAAACAATGGTGAAGTGTCATGTAGTCGACGTTCACATGACACCACTAGAGGAGAGACAACATACATCTCATCAAAATATCGAACGAATACCAAATTGTCAGGACCCCGATTCCAAGTCACATCGATCTAGCCGGTAACACCTCATATCACTTTGTGGCCTCACGCACAGTATTCCCACGGGTGTCGCCTTACCATGGCCCGGGACCGTTTGCGCCTTTTGGCTCACGTATATGATAGTGTCGCTAGCATCCATATGACAGAGAACCCGGGCCGACATGACTAGTCGTGAACCCAAAGTGGCACTAACTTACGGGGACATGCATACATGAATCAACATCGAGCATGTCGGTCAGCAGCGTGCGAATCCGGGCTGTAGCACTGGGCTAACAGGACTCCGGTGAACCGAGCTGTAGCAGGCTAGGCAGGACTCCGGATGTCACCGCGTGACATTTCCCGAAAGGACAGACATAGGAACGAAGTGAATCACATGCCGGCCAGTCAAGTGTCTTGAGCAGTAGTGCTGGGCTAGCAGGACTCCGGTGAACCGGGCTGTAGCGGACTACTATGGCTCATGGAAGCACTAGACTACATTTCCGCATAAGAGAGGCTGCCAAGGATAAACAACTAGATTGTCGGATCCCACACATACCAAGCATTTCAATCATACACACAATATGCTCAATATGTGTAAATACAACATGGCATCACAACATAACTCTACGACTCAAGTATTTATTCATTAGGCTCCGAGGAGCGAGATATTAAAAACATGGGTCTCATGACCCAACATACAGAGCATACAAGCAACAAGCACATGCAGAAGCTTAACTTTTCTGAGTACAGACAACTACAAATGAAAAAGGTTGAGAAGCCTGACTATCTACAAGACCCTCCCAAGGGTACAAGATCGTAGCTGAGGTAACAAGCTAAACGTCGAAGTCCACGTGGAACTACTAGCAAGACTGAAATCTCTCTGCAAAAACATAAATTAAGCAAACGTGAGTACAAATGTACCCAGCAAGACTTACATCAGAACTAACTACATATGCATCAGTATCAATAAAGGGGTGGTGGAGTTTAACTGCAGCAAGCCAGCTTTGACTCGGTGGCTATCCTGAACTACGACTTCAAGTAACTCTTTTGAGGTGGCGCACACGAGTCCACATATTCACCATATCAATACTCCACTATGTATCCGCTCCCGTCTCCCTATGAGAAGGCCATCCATAGCACTCACGCTTATCTTGCGCATTTTAGAGTATCCACTTTCACTTGTCTATGAACTATGCAAGGGGTCCAAGTTTCCATATCCGAGGAATCCGGCTATTCGAATAGATAATGATAACCCTGCAGGGGTGTACTTCTTCACACATGCTCTCGCCACTTATCGCCATGTACACGTCATGTACCTCGGCAACCTTCAAGCGGAAGCCGGGCGAGGGAGTCGGCCACGACCTGACTAACCAACAAGTCTCTAGTCCAGGTTTATCGCCTATTTGGGTTCCATCCGCAAGGAGATCCGGCCGGGGTGTCGCTCACGGCCCCAAATGATGTGAGCGGGGTTCCCAAGCCCACCATCCGGGTGCCACTTGGTACACCGTGCCACTGTGCCTAGTCTGTCCCAAGCCCACCTGTACCGGGTGCCACTTGGTAGACTACTAACACTACCTACAAACACCAGAAACTAGTTGCAACTCCTGGACAGAGATCAGGTTGATTAATAAGTCGAGAGGGGCACTTAAGCATTCCAATGTGTGGTAGTAGCTGTTCATGGATCACAAACACAGAACTCAGTTCCTAAGGACGGCTGCAATGAGACAACCCACCATGTACTCCTACATGGCCTCTCACCGCTACCTTTACCAAATTGTGTTCACACACTTAGCTCTCAACAGTAGGACATGTTCACCACATTCCAATTCATCCCCGCTGAATCAGACCTGACTCAACCCTAAGTAGTAGCAGGCATGATAAACAAACATGAATGAGTAGGCACATAAGGGCTCAAACAACTCCTACTCATGCTAGTGGGTTTCATCTATTTACTGTGGCAATGACAGGTCATGCAGAGGAAAGGGGTTCAGCTACCGCAGCATGTAACAGTTGAAACGTTGTTGTCCTAATGCAGTAAAAGAGAGCAGGAGCGAAAGAGTGGGATTGTATCAGAATGAACAAGGGGGTTTTGCTTGCCTGGCACTTCTGAAGATAACATTGAGTCTTCATCAGTGTCAACGGTCACAGCGTCGGAGCAGCGTCTACCGAGAGGGGACAATTACCGGCAAACAAGGAAGAGCACAATCAATGCAATGCACAATATGATGCATGATCATGACATGGCAATAAGATGTGGTTTGAGCTAATGCAACTAGCAACAGGTTAAATGAAGTTGGTTTGAACCTAGGTTCAAATTCAAACTCCATATGTGAAGGTTTAAATGCCATTATAAGATTTGGCCTAAACAGCAGCCATAAGTTGTTCTATCATGCATGAAAATGGTACAGATGGATAGATTGGATTTTTCTGATCATTTTTCATATATAAATTATTTCATTCTGAGTTATGGATGAATTTATATGAATTTTTGAAGTTTATACTATTTTCTGGAATTTCCTGAGTATGAATAAATCTAGAAAAACCTATTACTGCGTCAGCATTGCATCATGCTGACCTCAGCAGGTCAACAGGCGCCGTCCAGGTCAAACCTGACCAGTGGGGACCACTGGTCAGTGACACATCTAACTAACAGCGTTAGTTAGTGTTAGATCAAGCACTAATCTAGGTTAATTAGCTCTAAGTAAACCTAACTAAGAATTAACAGGGGCGGGCCCATGCATCAGTGACCCTGGGGGGTCAAACAAGGGTCAAACCCGGGTCAACTCGCTGGAGTTGACCCGTGGCTCGTCACCGGCGGAGCCAGAGACGCCGGAGGGCGCCGGGTTTCGCCCTCCGGCGACCAAAAGAGCGGCGGAGGGGCTCAACGAGACGCCCAGGCTCGCGCGCATCCACTGTGGCCAGCGGCGGCAGCTGGGGTGCACTACAACGACAGCGGCGATGGCAACTGCGGTGGCCGGAGCTACGGGTTCAAGCAGGGCGAGGCCACAGAGGACGGGAGGGCTGGCTAAGGGGCTCACTGAGCTCCTGAAGATGCTAGGAGCACGGTGCCGTGCTCGGTTTCGAGCCTCAGTGGCTGCAGTGACGGCGGCGGCATCGCCGGTGGCGTGGAATTCTCGGCCAAGACGGGGCTATGGCCTAGAGGTCGAAAGCGACCAGGGGAGAAGGGGGAGACGACTCAGGGGCTCATCGTGAGTCCGTTTGGAGGGTCAGTGGGCTCGAGGGCTGCCGGAGTGCAGCGACAGCGAGGGGCTCGGGTGCCCGAGGTTGAAGATGACCACGATGACGATGAAGCAGGGCCTCCTGGCGTCTAGTAGCACGATTGGGAGGACTAGGAGGTTCTGGCGGTTCTTCTGGACTCGGCGGAAGGGTGAGGGGTGCCTGGTGGCCGCGGTGGTGCCCGTCGGCGGCGGCGGGTGTGTTCGGTGGTGCTGCGCGGAGAAAGCAGAGGAGGGGAAGAGGTCCAGGGGGAGAGGGAAGAAGTGTAGGGGGGTGCCAGGCGTCTCCAGGCGAGCAGCTGGACTTGCAGGGACGCTGTCAGCGCAAAGCAGGAGGTGGAGGCCTCCCAGCACGCGCGTGCGTCTTCGCCTCTACCTACTGGCAGAGGAAGACGACGAGCGAGGAGGTAAGTGGGCTGGGCCTAGCTGGGCCGGTCCTGTTGGGCCACCAGGTCAGTGGACCAGGTGAGTTCTGTTCTTTTTAATTTTCTGTTATGTTTCCCTTTTCATTTTATTTTTCCACTGTTTTCAAATTCAAAATAATTTCAAACAGTGTCAAAACATTCTGAGATATTTTATGTTACCTCTCTGGACTATTCCAAAAGTACATAAAACATTTCAAAGCATTTGAAAATATATTCATTATATATTATGAATATATCCCCAAATTCAAATAGATTATTGATTTAAATTCAGAGACCAAATAATTCCTTAAAAATGTTCCAGAATTTTGGTTTGATATATAACTCTTGCCAAAATTCACAAAACTATTTTTAGGGCATTTTGGATTCACAGAATGCAATTTAAAGGGTGCTTGCCCTTCTTTTAATCAGATTTCTGAGGTTTCAACAATCCTCAATTCAAGTTTCAGAAATTTAGACATGATGCAGGATGCTTATGAAACTAATTGCAATCAAATTCTAGGGCTGTGACACAAATTCACATGACTACTTATAGCAAGACTTCTCCCATGTCCTCAGGAACAAACGTAACTACACACAAATCATATTCATGTTCATAATCAGAGGGGTATTAATATGCATAAAGGATCTGAACATATGATCTTCCACCAAATAAACCAACTAGCATCAACTACAAGGAGTAATCAACACTACTAGTAAACCACAGGTATCAATCTGAGGTTTTGAGACAAAGATTGGATACAAGAGATGAACTAGGGTTTGAGATGAGATGGTGTTGGTGAAGATGTTGATGTAGATTGACCCCCTCCTGATGAGAGGATCGATGGTGATGACGATGGTGATGATTTCCCCCTCCCGGAGAGATGTTTCCCCGGCAGAACAGCTCCGCCGGAGCCCTAGATTGGTTCCGCCAAGGTTCCACCTTGTGGCGGCGGAGTTTTGTCCCGTAAGCTTGCTTACGATTTTTTCTCAGACGAAAGACTTCATATAGCAGAAGATGGGCATCGGAGGCCTGCCAGGGGACCCACAAGACAGGGGGCATGCCCCCCACCCTCGTGGCCAGGGTGTGGGCCCCCTCTGGTTAATTCTTTTGGCAGTATTTTTTATATATAACAAAACATGCTCCCCTGAAGTTTCAGGACTTTTGGAGTTGTGCAGAATAGGTCTCTAATATTTGCTCCTTTTCTAGCCCAAAATTCCAGTTGCCGGCATTCTCCGTCCTCATGTAAAGCTTATAAAATAAGAGAGAATAGGCATAAGTATTGTGACATTACGTGTAATAACAACCCATAATGCAATAAATATTGATATAAAAGCATGATGCAAAATGGACGTATCAACCTGTAGTGCACCTTTATAGCCACCCAGTTACGTTGTGACGTTTGGTACACCCAAAGCATTCCTACGGTATCCGGGAGTTGCACAATCTCATGGTCTAAGGAAATGATACTTGACATTAGAAAAGCTTTAGCAAACGAACTACACGATCTTGTGCTACGCTTAGGATTGGGTCTTGTCCATCACATCATTCTCCTAATGATGTGATCTCATTATCAATGACATCCAATGTCCATGGTCAGGAAACCATGACCATCTATTGATCAATGAGCTAGTCAACTAGAGGCTTACTAGGGACATATTACGATATATGTATTCACACATGTATTATGGTTTCTAGTTAATACAATTATAGCATGAACAATATACAATTATCATGAACACGGAAATATAATAATAACCACTTTATTATTGCCTCTAGGGCATATTTCCAACAGTCTCCCACTTGCACTAGAGTCAATAATCTAGTTACATTGTGATGAATCGAACACCCATAGAGTTTTGGTGTTGATCATGTTTTGCTCGCGGAAGAGGTTTAGTCAATGGATCTACGACATTCAGATCCGTATGCACTTTACAAATATCTATGTCTCCATCCTGAATATATTAACGAATGGAGTTGAAGCGACGCTTGATATGCCTGGTCTTCTTGTGAAACCTGGGCTCCTTGGCAAGGGCAATAGCTCCAGTGTTGTCACAGAAGAGAGTCATCGGGCCCGACGCATTGGGAATAACTCCTATGTCGGTGATGAACTCCTTCATCCAGACTGCTTCCTGTGCTGCCTCCGAGGCTGCTATGTACTCCGCTTCACATGTAGATCCCGCCGCGACGCTTTGCTTGCAACTGCACCAGCTGACTGCCCCACCATTCAAAATGTACACATATCCGGTTTGTGACTTGGAGTCATCCAGATCTGTGTCGAAGCTAGCATCGACGTAACCCTTTACGACGAGCTCTTCGTCACCTCCATAAACGAGAAACATATCCTTAGTACTTTTCAGGTACTTTAGGATATTCTTGACCACTGTCTAGTGTTCCATACTAGGATTACTTTGGTACCTCCCTACCAAACTCACGGCAAGGTTCACATCAGGTCTGGTACACAGCATGGCATACATAATAGACCCTATGGCTGAGGCATAGGGGATGAAACTCATCTTTTCTCTATCTTCTGCCGAGGTTAGGCATTGAGCCGTGCTCAATTTCACACGTTGCAATACAGGCAAGAACCCCTTCTTGGACTGATCCATATTGAACTTCTTCAATATCTTGTCAATGTATGTGCTTTGTGAAAGACCAATGAGGCGTCTCGATCTATCTCTATAGATCTTGATGCCTAATATGTAAGCAGCTTCTCCAAGGTCCATCATTGAAAAACACTTATTCAAGTAGGCCTTTATGCTTTCCAAAAGTTTCTCTATAGATCTTGATGCCTGATATCTAAGAAGCTTCCCCAAGGTCCTTCATTGAAAAACACTTATTCAAGTAGGCCTTTATGCTTTCCAAAAGTTCTATATCATTTCCCATCAATAGTATGTCATCCACATATAATATGAGAAATGCTACAGAGCTCCCACTCACTTCCTCATAAACACAGGCTTCTCCATAAGTCTGCGTAAACCCAAACGCTTTGATCATCTCATCAAAGCGAATGTTCCAACTCTGAGATGCTTGCACCAGCCCATAGATTGAGCGCTGGAGCTTGCATACCTTGTCAGCATTCTTAGGATCAACAAAACCTTCCGGATGCATCATATACAATTCTTCCTTAAGGAAACCATTAAGGAATACCGTTTTGACGTCCATTTGCCATATCTCATAATCATAGAATGCGGCAATTGCTAACATGATTCGAACGGACTTCAGCTTCGCTATGGGTGAGAAGGTCTCATCGTAGTCAACCCCTTGAACTTGTCGATAACCCTTAGCGACAAGCCGAGCCTTATAGATGGTCACATTACCATCCGCGCCAGTCTTCTTCTTAAAGATTCATTTATTCTCTATGGCTTGCCGATCATCGGGCAAGTCTGTCAAAGTCCATACTTCGTTTTCATACATGGATCCTATCTCGGATTTCATGGCTTCAAGCCATTTGTTGGAGTCCGGGCCCGCCATCGCTTCTTCATAGTTCGAAGGTTCACCGTTGTCTAACAACATGATTTCCAGGACAAGGTTGTTGTACCACTCTGGTGCAGAACGTGTCCTCGTGGACCTACGAAGTTCAGTAGCTTGATCCAAAGACTCATGATCAGCATCATTATCTTCCTCTCTAGTTGGTGTAGGCACCATAGAAACATCTTCCTGAGTTGCGCTACTCTCTGGTTCAAGAGGTAGTACATCATCAAGTTCTACTTTCCTCCCACTTACTTCTTTCGAGAGAAACTCTTTCTCTAGAAAGGATCCATTCTTCGCAACAACGATCTTGCCTTCGGATCTGAGGTAGAAGGTATACCCGATAGTTTCCTTAGGATATCCTATGAAGACGCATTTTTCTGACTTGGGTTCGAGCTTTTCAGGTTGAAGTTTCTTGACATAAGCATTGCATCCCCAAACTTTCAAAAATGATAGCTTAGGTTTCTTTCCAAACCATAATTCATACGGTGTCGTCTCAACGGATTTCGATGGAGCCCTATTTAAAGTGAATGTGACAGTCTCTAAAGCATAACACCAAAATGATAGTGGTAGATCGATAAGAGACATCATAGATCACACCATATCCAACAAAGTGCGATTACAATGTTCGGACACACCATTTCGCTGAGGTGTTCCAGGCGGCGTGAGTTGTGAAACAATTCCACATTTTCTTAAGTGTGTGCCAAACTCGTGACTCAAATATTCCCCTTCACGATCTGAATGTAAGAACTTTATTTTTCTGTCACGTTGATTCTCTACCTCACTCTAAAATTCCTTGAACTTTTCAAAGGTCTTGGACTTGTGTTTCATTAAGTAGACATACCCATATCTACTTAAGTCATCAGTGAGGGTGAAAACATAACGATAGCCACCGCGAGCTTCAATGCTCATTGGACCGCACACATCAGTATGTATGATTTCCAATAAGTTGGTTGCTCGCTCCATTGTTCCGGAGAACGGAGTCTTGGTCATCTTGCCCATGACGCATGGTTCGCACGTGTCAAATGATTCATAATCAAGAGACTCCAAAAGTCCATCTGCATGGAGTTTCTTCATGCGTTTGACACCAATGTGACCAAGGCGGCAGTGCCACAAGTATGTGGGACTATCATTATCAACCTTACATCTTTTGGCATTCACACTATGAATATGTGTAACATCACGTTCGAGATTAAACAAAAATAAACCATTGACCAGCGGGGCATGACCATAAAACATATCTCTCATATAAATGGAACAACCATTATTCTCGGATTTAAATGAGTAGCCATCTCGCATTAAATGAGATCCAGATACAATGTTCATGCTCAAAGCTGGTACTAAATAACAATTATTGAGGTTTAAAACTAATCCCGTAGGTAGATGTAGAGGGAGCGTGCCGATGGCGATCACATCGACCTTGGAACCATTCTCGACGCGCATCGTCACCTCGTCCTTCGCCAGTCTCCGCTTATTCCACAGCTCCTGTTTTGAGTTACAAATATGAGCAACCGCACCGGTATCAAATACCCAGGAGCTACTACAAGTGCTGGTAAGGTACACATCAATAACATGTATATCACATATACCTTTGGCGTTGCCGGCCTTCTTATCCGCTAAGTACTTGGGGCAGTTCCGCTTCCAGTGACCATTTCCCTTATAATGAAAGCACCGAGTCTCGGGCTTGGTTCCATTCTTTGGCTTCTTCCCAACAACTGTTTTACCGGGCACGGCAACTCCCTTGTCGTCCTTCTTGAAGTTCTTCTTACCCTTGCCTTTCTTGAAACTAGTGGTTTTATTCACCATCAACACTTGATGTTCCTTTTTGATTTCCACCTCCGCTGATTTCAGCATTGAATATAACTCAGGAATGGACTTCTCCATCCCTTGCATATTGTAGTTCATCACAAAGCTCTTGTAGCTAGGTGGAAGCAACAGGAGGATCCTGTCAATGACCAAGTCATCTGGAAGATTAACTCCCAGCTGAGACAAGCGGTTGTGCAACCCAGACATTTTGAGTATATGCTTGCTGACAGAACTGTTTTCCTCCATCTTACAACTGTAGAACTTGTCGGAGACTTCATATCTGTTGACCCGGGCATGAGCTTGGAAAACCATTTTCAGCTCTTGGAACATGTCATATGCTCCGTGCTGCTCAAAATGCTTTTGGAGCCCCGGTTCTAAGCTGTAAAGCATGCCGCACTGAACCAGGGAGTAATCATCACTACGCGACTGTCGGGCGTTCATAACGTCTTGAGTTGCTGGGAAAATGGGTGCGTCACCTAGTGGTGCTTCAAGGACATATGCTTTCTTGGCAGCTATGAGGATGATCCTCAAGTTATGGACCCAATCCGTATAGTTTCTACCATCGTCTTTCGGCTTGGTTTTCTCTAGGAACGCGTTGAAGATGAGGGCAACATTAGTGTGGGCCATTTGATCTACAAGACATATTGTAAAGACATTTTAGACTAAGTTCATGATAATTAAGTTCATCTAATTAAATTATTTAATGAACTCCCACTCAGATAGACATCCTTCTAGTCATCTAAGTGATACATGATCCGAATCAACTAGGCCGTGTCCGATCATCATGTGAGACAGACTAGTCATCAACGGTGAACATCTCCATGTTGATCGTATCTACTATATGATTCATGTTCGACCTTTCGGTCTCTCGTGTTCCGAGGCCATGTCTGTACATGCTAGGCTCGTCAAGTCAACCTAAGTGTTTTGCATGTGTAAATCTGGCTTACACCCGTTGTATGCGAACGTTAGAATCTATCACACCCGATCATCACGTGGTGCTTCGAAACAACGAACCTTCGCAACGGTGCACAGTTAGGGGGAACACTTTTCTTGAAATTTTAGTGAGGGATCATCTTATTTATGCTACCGTCGTTCTAAGCAAATAAGATGTAAACATGACAAACATCACATGCAAATCATAAAGTGACATGATATGGCCAATATCATCTTGCGCCTTTGATCTCCATCTTCGAGGCACGACATGATCACCATCGTCACCGGCATGACACCATGATCTCCATCATCATGTCTTCATGAAGTTGTCTCGCCAACTATTACTTCTACTACTATGGCTAACGATTAGCAATAAAGTAAAGTAATTACATGGCGTTTTCATTGACACGCATGTCATACAATAAATTAAGACAACTCCTATGGCTCTTGTCGGTTGTCATACTCATCGACATGCAAGTCGTGATTCCTATTACAAGAACATGATCAATCTCATACATCACATATATCATTCATCACATCCTTTTGGTCATATCACATCACATCGCATACCCTGCAAAAACAAGTTAGACGTCCTCTAATTGTTGTTGCATGTTTTACGTGGCTGCTATGGGTTTCTAGCAAGAACGTTTCTTACCTATGCAAAAACCACAACGGTGATATGCCAATTGCTATTTACCCTTCATAAGGACCCTTTTCATCGAATATGATCCGACTAAAGTGGGAGAGATAGACACCCGCTAGCCACCTTATGCATCAAGTGCACGTCAGTCGATGGAACCAGTCTTACGTATGCGTACGTGTAAGGTCGGTCCTGGCTGCTTCATCCCACAATGCCGCCGAATCAAGATAAGACTAGTAACGGTAAGAAAATTGAACAAATCATCGCCCACAACTACTTTGTGTTCTACTCGTGCATAGAATCTACGCATAGACCTAGCTCATGATGCCACTGTTGGGGAACGTAGTAATAATTCAAAATTTTCCTACGTGTCACCAAGATCAATCTAGGAGATGCTAGCAACGAGAGATAGAGAAAGAGAGAGTACATCTTCATACCCTTGAATATCGCTAAGCGGAAGCGTTACAAGGAACGCGGATGATGGAGTCGTACTCACGGCGATTCAAATCACGGAAGATCCGATCCAGCGCCGAACGGACGGCGCCTCCGCGTTCAACACACATACAGCCCGGGGACGTCTCCTCCTTCTTGATCCAGCAAGGGGAGAGGAGAAGTTGAGGGAGAGCTCCGGCAGCACGACGACGTGGTGGTGGAGCTTGCAGTTCTCCGGCAGGGCTTCGCCAAGCACTACGGAGGAGGAGGAGGAAGTGTTGGAGAGGGAGAGGGGCTGCGCCAGGGGAAGGGTGTGGCAGCCCTCCCACCCCCACTATTTATAGGGGAAGGGGAGAGCCCCCCCCCCCCAGATCCCATCTACAAGGGGGGCGGCGACCAAGGGGTGAACTTGCCCCCCAAGTCAGGTGGGAGGCGCCCCCACCCCTAGGGTTTCTAACCCTAGGCGCCTAGGGCCCCTTGGGGGGCACACCAGCCCACCAGGGGCTGGTTCCCTCCCTTGTTCAGCCCACTTGGCCCACTGGGGCAGGTGGCCCCACCCAGTGGACCCCCGGACACCTTCCGGTGGTCCCGCTACAATACAGATAACCCCCGAAACCATTTCGGCGACTGAAACTGGACTTCCCATATATAAATCTTCACCTTCAGACCATTCAGGCACTCCTCGTGACATCCGGGATCTCATCTGGGACTCCGAACAACCTTTGGTAACCACATACTATTTCCCATAACAACTCTAGCGTCACCGAACCTAAAGTGTGTAGACCCAACGGGTTCGGGAACCATGCAGACATGACCGAGATATCTCTCCGGCCAATAACCAACAGTGGGATCTGGATACCCATGTTGGCTCCCACATGTTCCACAATGATATCATCGGATGAACCATGATGTTGAGGATTCAATCAATCCCGTATACAATTCCCTTTGTCTATCGGCATGTTACTTGCCCGAGATTCGATCGTCGGTATCTCTATACCTCGTTCAATCTCGTTACCGGCAAGTCTCTTTACTCGTTCCGTAACACATGATTCCGTGGCTAACTCCTTAGTCACATTGAGCTCATTATGATGATGCATTATCGAGTGGGCCCAGAGATACCTCTCTGTCATACGGAGTGACAAATCCCAGTCTCGATTTGTGCCAACCCAACAGATACTTTCGAAGATACCTGTAGTGCACCTTTATAGCTACCCGGTTATGTGACGTTTGTGAAGGAAATATGCCCTAGAGGCAATAATAAAGTTATTATTTATTTCCTTATATCATGATAAATGTTTGTTATTCATGCTAGAATTGTATTAACCGGAAACATAATACATGTGTGAATACATAGACAAACAGAGTGTCACTAGTATGCCTCTACTTGACTAGCTCGTTGATCGAAGATGGTTATGTTTCCTAACCATAGACATGAGTTGTCATTTTATTAACGGGATCACATCATTAGGAGAATGATGTGATTGACTTGACCCATTCCGTTAGCTTAGCACTTGATCGTTTATTTTGTTGCTATTGCTTTCTTCATAACTTATACATGTTCCTATGACTATGAGATTATGCAACTCCCGTTTACCGGAGGAACACTTTGTGTGCTACCTAACGTCACAACGTAACTGGGTGATTATAAAGGTGCTCTATAGGTGTCTCCAAAGGTACTTGTTGGGTTGGCGTATTTCGAGATTAGGATTTGTCACTCCGATTGTCGGAGAGGTATCTCTGGGCCCTCTCGGTAATGCACATCACTTAAAGCCTTGCAAGCATTGCAACTAATGAGTTAGTTGCGGAATGATGTATTACGGAATGAGTAAAGAGACTTGCCGGTAACGAGATTGAACTAGGTATTGAGATACCGACGGTCGAATCTCGGGCAAGTAACATACCGATGACAAAGGGAACAACGTATGTTGTTATGCGGTCTGACAGATAAAGATCTTCGTAGAATATGTGGGAGCCAATATGAGCATCCAGGTTCCGCTATTGGTTATTGACCGGAGACATGTCTCGGTCATGTCTACATAGTTCTCGAACCCGTAGGGTCCGCACGCTTAACGTTTCGATGCCGGTTATATTATGAGTTTATGAGTTTTGATGTACCGAATATTGTTCGGAGTCCCAGATGTGATCACGGACATGACAAGGAGTCTCGAAATGGTCGAGACATGAAGATTGATATATTGGATGACTATATTCAGACACCGGAATGGTTCCGGAGGTTATCGGATATATACCGGAGTACCGGGGGGTTACCGGAACCCCCCGGGGGTTATTGGGCCTCATGGGCCCAAAGTAGTGGAAGAGGAGAGGCAGCAGGAGGTGGCGCACAGCCCCCCTTGCCCCAATCTGAATTGGGAAAGGGAAGGGGGCGCGGCCCCCCTTCTGCTTCCTTCTCTCCACCTCCTCCTTCCCCCTTCTCCTAGTTGGAATAGGAAAGGGGGGCAAAACCTACTTGGAGTAGGATTGCCCCCCCCCCTTGGGCGCGCCCCCTCCTCTTGGCTGGCCCCCTCCTCCTCCACTCCTTTATATACGTGGCCAGGGGGCACCCCATAGACACAACAATTGATCTCTTGATCTCTTAGCCGTGTGCGGTGCCCCCTTCCACCATAATCCACCTCGATCATATCGTAGCGGTGCTTAGGCGAAGCCCTGCGACGGTAGAACATCATCATCGTCACCACGCCGTCGTGCTGACGGAACTCTCCCGTGAAGCTCTACTAGATTGGAGTTCGCGGGACGTCATCGAGCTGAACGTGTGCTGAACTCGGAGGTGTCGTGCGTTCGGTACTTGGATCGATCGGATCGTGAAGACGTACGACTACATCAACCGCGTTGTGCTAACGCTTCCGCTTTTGGTCTACAAGGGTACGTAGACAACACTCTCCCCTCTTGTTGCTATGCATCACCATGATCTTGCGTGTGTGTAGGAATTTTTTTGAAATTACTACGTTCCCCAACAGTGGCATCCGAGCCAGGTTTTATGCGTTGATGTTATATGCACGAGTAGAACACAAGTGAGTTGTGGGCCATATAAGTCATACTGCTTAGCAGCATGTCATACTTTGGTTCGGCGGTATTGTTGGATGAAGCGGCCCGGACCAACATTACGTGTACGCTTACGCGAGACTGGTTCTACCGACGTGCTTTGCACATAGGTGGCTGGCGGGTGTCAGTTTCTCCAACTTTAGTTGAACCGAGTGTGGCTACGCCCGGTCCTTGCAAAGGTTAAAATAGCACCAACTTGACAAACTATCGTTGTGGTTTTGATGCGTAGGTAAGAACGGTTCTTGCTAAGCCCGTAGCAGCCACGTAAAACTTGCAACAACAAATTAGAGGACGTCTAACTTGTTTTTGCAGGGCATGTTGTGATGTGATATGGTCAAGACGTGATGCTATATTTTATTGTATGATATGATCATGTTTTGTAACCAAGTTATCGGCAACTGGCAGGAGCCATATGGTTGTCGCTTTATTGTATGCAATGCAATCGCCCTATAATGCTTTACTTTATCACTAAGCGGTAGCGATAGTCGTAGAAGCATAAGATTGGCGAGACGACAACGACGCTACGATGGAGATCAAGGTGTCGCGCCGGTGACGATGGTGATCATGATGGTGCTTCGGATATGGAGATCACAATCACAAGATGATGATGGCCATATCATATCACTTATATTGATTGCATGTGATGTTTATCTTTTATGCATCTTATCTTGCTTTGATTGACGGTAGCATTATAATATGATCTCTCACTAAATTTCAAGATAAAAGTGTTCTCCCTAAGTATGCACCCTTGCCAAAGTTCGTCGTGCCCAGACACCACGTGATGATCGGGTGTGATAACCTCTACGTCCATCTACAACGGGTGCAAGCCAGTTTTGCACACGTAGAATACTCAGGTTAAACTTGATGAGCCTAGCATATGCAGATATGACCTCGGAACACTGAGACCGAAAGGTCGAGCGTGAATCATATAGTAGATATGATCAACATATTGATGTTCACTATTGAAAGCTACTCCATTTCACGTGATGATCGGTTATGGTTTAGTTGATTTGGATCACGTGATCACTTAGAAGATTAGAGGGATGTCTTTCTAAGTGGGAGTTCTTAAGTAATATGATTAATTGAACTTAAATTTATCATGAACTTAGTACCTGATAGTATCTTGCTTGTCTATGTTTGATTGTAGATAGATGGCCCGTGCTGTTGTTCCGTTGAATTTTAATGCGTTCCTTGAGAAAGAAAAGTTGAAAGATGATGGTAGCAATTACACGGACTGGGTCCGTAACTTGAGGATTATCCTCATTGCTGCATAGAAGAATTACGTCCTGGAAGCACCGCTGGGTGCCAGGCCTACCGCAGGAGCAACACCAGATGTTATGAACATCTGGTAGAGCAAAGCTGATGACTACTCAATAGTTCAGTGTGCCATGCTTTACGGCTTAGAATCGGGACTTCAACGACGTTTTGAACGTCATGGAGCATATGAGATGTTCCAGGAGTTGAAGTTAATATTTCAAGCAAATGCCCGGATTGAGAGATATGAAGTCTCCAATAAGTTCTATAGCTATGGAGGAGAATAGTTCTGTCAGTGAACATATACTCAAAATGTCTGGGTATCATAATCACTTGACTCAACTGGGAGTTAATCTTCCTGTTGATAGTGTCATTGACAGAGTTCTTCAATCACTGCCACCAAGCTACAAGAGCTTCGTGATGAACTATAACATGCAAGGGATGGATAAGACGATTCCCGAGCTCTTCGCAATGCTAAAGGCTGCGGAGGTAGAAATCAAGAAGGAGCATCAAGTGTTGATGGTCAATAAGACTGCCAGTTTCAAGAAAAAGGGCAAAGGGAAGAACAAGGGGAACTTCAAGAAGAACAGCAAGCAAGTTGCTGCTCAGGAGAAGAAACCCAAGTCTGGACCTAAGCCTGAAACTGAGTGCTTCTACTGCAAGCAGACTGGTCACTGGAAGCGGAACTGCCCCAAGTATTTGGCGGATAAGAAGGATGGCAAGGTGAACAAAGGTATATGTGATATACATGTTGTTGATGTGTACCTTACTAGAGCTCGCAGTAGCACCTAGGTATTTGATACTGGTTCTGTTGCTAATATTTGCAACTCGAAACAGGGACTACGGATTAAGCGAACACTGGCCAAGGACGAGGTGACGATGCGCGTGGGAAATGGTTCCAAAGTCGATGTGATCGCGGTCGGCACGCTACCTCTACATCTACCTTCGGGATTAGTTTTAGACCTAAATAATTGTTATTTGGTGCCAGCGTTGAGCATGAACATTATATCTGGATCTTGTTTGATGTGAGACGGTTATTCATTTAAATCAGAGAATAATGGTTGTTCTATTTATATGAGTAATATCTTTTATGGTCATGCACCCTTGAAGAGTGGATATTTTTGATGAATCTCGATAGTGGTGATACACATATTCATAATGTTGAAGCCAAAAGATGCAGAGTTGATAATGATAGTGCAACTTATTTGTGGCACTGCCGTTTAGGTCATATCGGTGTAAAGCGCATGAAGAAACACCATAATTATGGACTTTTGGAACCACTTGATTATGAATCACTTGGTACTTGTGAACCGTGCCTCATGGGCAAGATGACTAAAACGCCGTTCTCCGGTACTATGGAGAGAGCAACAGATTTGTTAGAAATCATACATACAGATGTATGTGGTCCAATGAATGTTGAGGCTCGTGGCGGATATCGTTATTTTCTCACCTTCACAGATGATTTAAGCAGATATGGGTATATCTACTTGATGAAACATAAGTCTGAAACATTTGAAAAGTTCAAAGAATTTCAGAGTGAAATTGAAAATCATCGTAACAAGAAAATAAAGTTTCTACGATCTGATCGTGGAGGAGAATATTTGAGTTACGAGTTTGGTCTACATTTGAAACAAAGTGGAATAGTTTCGCAACTCACGCCACCCGGAACACCACAGCGTAATGGTGTGTCCGAACGTCGTAATCTTACTTTACTAGATATGGTGCGATCTATGATGTCTCTTACTGATTTACCACTATCTTTTTGGGGTTATGCTTTAGAGACGGCCGCATTCACGTTAAATAGGGCACCATCGAAATCCGTTGAGACGACGCCTTATGAACTGTGGTTTGGAAATAAACCAAAGTTGTCGTTTCTTAAAGTTTGGGGCTGCGATGCTTATGTGAAAAAGCTTCAACCTGATAAGCTCGAACCCAAATTGGAGAAATGTGTCTTCATAGGATACCCAAAGGAGACTGTTGGGTACACCTTCTATCACAGATCCAAATGCAAGACATTTGTTGCTCAGAATGGATCCTTTTTAGAGAAGGAGTTTCTCTCGAAAGAAGTGAGTGGGAGGAAAGTAGAACTTGATGAGGTAATCGTACCTGCTCCCTTATTGGAAAGTAGCTCATCACAGAAACCGGTTCCTGTGACGACTATACCAATTAGTGAGGAAGTTAATGATGATGATCATGAAACTTCAGATCAAGTTATTACTGAACCTCGTAGATCAACCAGAATAAGATCCGCGCCAGAATGGTACGGTAATCCTATTCTGGAAGTCATGCTATTGGATCATGATGAACCTACGAACTATGAAGAAGCGATAGTGAGCCCAGATTCCGCAAAATGGCTTGAAGCCATGAAATCTGAGATGGGATCCATGTATGAGAACAAAGTATGGACTTTGGTTGACTTGCCCAATGATCGGCAAGCAATTGAGAATAAATGGATCTTCAAGAAGAAGACTGACGCTGACGGTAATGTTACTGTCTACAAAGCTCGACTTGTTGTGAAAGGGTTTCGACAAGTTCAAGGGATTGACTATGATGAGACCTTCTCACCCGTAGCGATGCTTAAGTCTGTCCGAATCATGTTAGCGATTGCCGCATTTTATGATTATGAAATTTGGCAGATGGATGTCAAAACTGCATTCCTGAATGGATTTCTGGAAGAAGAGTTGTATATGATGCAACCGGAAGGTTTTGTCGATCCAAAGGGAGCTAACAAAGTGTGCAAGCTCCAGCGATCCATTTATGGACTGGTGCAAGCCTCTCGGAGTTGGAATAAATGCTTTGATAGTGTGATCAAAGCATTTGGTTTTATACAGACTTTTGGAGAAGCATGTATTTACAAGAAAGTGAGTGGGAGCTCTGTAGCATTTCTGATATTATATGTGGATGACATATTACTGATTGGAAATTATATAGAATTTCTGGATAGCATAAAGGGATACTTGAATAATAGTTTTTCAATGAAAGACCTCGGTGAAGCTGCTTACATATTGGGCATTAAGATCTATAGAGATAGATCAAGACGCTTAATTGGACTTTCACAAAGCACATACCTTGACAAAGTTTTGAAAAAGTTCAAAATGGATCAAGCAAAGAAAGGGTTCTTGCCTGTGTTACAAGGTGTGAAGTTGAGTAAGACTCAATGTCCGACCACTGCAGAAGATAGAGAGAAAATGAAAGATGTTCCCTATGCTTCATCCATAGGCTCTATCATGTATGCAATGTTGTGTACCAGACCTGGTGTGTGCCTTGCTATAAGTCTAGTAGGGAGGTACCAAAGTAATCCAGGAGTGGATCACTGGACAGCGGTCAAGAACATCCTGAAGTACCTGAAAAGGACTAAGGATATGTTTCTCATTTATGGAGGTGACAAAGAGCTCATCGTAAATGGTTACGTTGATGCAAGCTTTGACACTGATCCGGACGATTCTAAATCGCAAACCGGATACGTGTTTACATTGAACGGTGGAGTTGTCAGTTGGTGCAGTTCTAAACAAAGCGTCATGGCGGGATCTACATGTGAAGCGGAGTACATAGCTGCTTCGGAAGCAGCAAATGAAGGAGTCTGGATGAAGGAGTTCATATCCGATCTAGGTGTCATACCTAGTGCATCGGGTCCAATGAAAATCTTTTGTGACAATACTGGAGCAATTGCCTTAGCGAAGGAATCCAGATTTCACAAGAGAACCAAGCACATCAAGAGACGCTTCAATTCCATCCGGGATTTAGTCCAGGTGGGAGACATAGAAATTTGCAAGATACATACGGATCTAAATGTTGCAGACCCGTTGACTAAGCCTCTTCCACGAGAAAAACATGATCAACACCAAGGCTCCATGGGTGTTAGGATCATCATAGTGTAATCTAGATTATTGACTCTAGTGCAAGTGGGAGACTGAAGGAAATATGCCCTAGAGGCAATAATAAAGTTATTATTTATTTCCTTATATCATGATAAATGTTTATTATTCATGCTATAATTGTATTAACCGGAAACATAATACATGTGTGAATACATAGACAAACAGAGTGTCACTAGTATGCCTCTACTTGACTAGCTCGTTGATCGAAGATGGTTATGTTTCCTAACCATAGACATGAGTTGTCATTTGATTAACGGGATCACATCATTAGGAGAATGATGTGATTGACTTGACCCATTCTGTTAGCTTAGCACTTGATCGTTTAGTTTGTTGCTATTGCTTTCTTCATAACTTATACATGTTCCTATGACTACGAGATTATGCAACTCCCATTTACCGGAGGAACACTTTGTGTGCTACCAAACGTCACAACGTAACTGGGTGATTATAAAGGTGCTCTACAGGTGTCTCCAAAGGTACTTGTTGGGTTGGCGTATTTCGAGATTAGGATTTGTCACTCCGATTGTCGGAGAGGTATCTCTGGGCCCTCTCGGTAATGCACATCACTTAAAGCCTTGCAAGGATTGCAACTAATGAGTTAGTTGCAGAATGATGTATTACGGAATGAGTAAAGAGACTTGCCGGTAACGAGATTGAACTAGGTATTGAGATACCGACGATCGAATCTCGGGCAAGTAACATACCGATGACAAAGGGAACAACGTATGTTGTTATGCGGTCTGACCGATAAAGATCTTCGTAGAATATGTGGGAGCCAATATGAGCATCCAGGTTCCGCTATTGGTTATTGACCGGAGACATGTCTCGGTCATGTCTACATAGTTCTCGAACCCGTAGGGTCCGCACGCTTAACGTTTCGATGTCGGTTATATTATGAGTTTATGAGTTTTGATGTACCAAAGGTTGTTCGGAGTCCTGGATGTGATCACGGACATGACGAGGAGTCTCGAAATGGTCGAGACATGAAGATTGATATATTGGACGACTATATTTGGACACTGGAATGGTTCCGGGGGTTATCGGATATATACCGGAGTACCGGGGGGTTACCGGAACCCCCCCCCGGGGGTTATTGGGCCTCATGGGCCCAAAGTAGTGGAAGAGGAGAGGCAGCAGGAGGTGGCGCGCAGCCCCCCTTGCCCCAATCTGAATTGGGAAAGGGAAGGGGGCGCGGCCCCCCTTCTCCTTCCTTCTCTCCACCTCCTCCTCCCCCCTTCTCCTAGTTGGAATAGGAAAGGGGGGCAAAACCTACTTGGAGTAGGATTGCCCCCCCTTGGGCGCGCCTCCTCCTCTTGGCCGGCCCCCTCCTCCTCCACTCCTTTATATACGTGGCCAGGGGGCACCCCATAGACACAACAATTGATCTCTTGATCTCTTAGCCGTGTGCGGTGCCCCCTTCCACCATAATCCACCTCGATCATATAGTAGTGGTGCTTAGGCGAAGCCCTGCGACGGTAGAACATCATCATCGTCACCACGTCGTCGTGCTGACGGAACTCTCCCATGAAGCTCTACTGGATTGGAGTTCGCGGGACGTCATCGAGCTGAACGTGTGCTGAACTCGGAGGTGCCGTGCGTTCGGTACTTGGATCGGTCAGATCATGAAGACGTACGACTACATCAATCGCGTTGTGCTAACACTTCCGCTTTCGGTCTACAAGGGTACGTAGACAACACTCTCCTCGCTCGTTGCTATGCATCACCATGATCTTGCGTGTGCGTAGGAATTTTTTTTGAAATTACTACGTTCCCCAACAGTTTGGTACACCCAAAGCATTCCTACAGTATCCGGGAGTTGCGCAATCTCATGGTCTAAGGAAATGATACTACATTAGAAAAGCTTTAGCAAACGAACTACACGATCTTGTGCTACGTTTAGGATTGGGTCTTGTCCATCACATCATTCTCCTAATGATGTGATCTCGTTATCAATGGCATCCAATGTCCATGGTCAGGAAACCATGACCATCTATTGATCAACGAGCTAGTCAACTAGAGGCTTACTAGGGACATATTACGATCTACGTATTCACACATGTATTACGGTTTCTGGTTAATACAATTATAGCATGAACAATAGACAATTATCATGAATACGGAAATATAATAATAACCACTTTATTATTGCCTCTAGGGCATATTTCCAACATCTGGGACGGTGACACCATCCTCCTTCGTCCCTCGGAGATACGCACTCACGTAGACGGCTTCTATAAGGCCTTATTCTCCGCCACCCCTCGGGGTGGCGCCTCGCTGGCCCTGGACACTTGGTCGGGCTGCCAGCTGGTCTCGGACACGGATAATAACGCCCTTATGGCCCCTTTCGGTGAGGAGGAAGTCCTCGCCACGATTAAGGGTATGAACCCGTCTTCAGCTTCGGGATCGGATGGCCTCCCAGTGAAGTTCTTTCAAACCTTCTGGCAAATTATCAAGCCCGAGGTTATGGCACTATTTGATGAGTTTTATGTGGGGCCATGGACCTAGGCCGCCTAAACTATGGGATTATTACTCTAATCCCTAAGGTCCCGGGTGCTTCGGACATTCGCCAGTTCCGCCCTTATGGCCCCTTTCGGAGCTGAAGACGGGTTCATGCCCTTAATCGCGGCAATAGGGTGACCCTGCTCGCTAACTCCGTGACCCACCCCAACCAATCCGCCTTCATCCAAGGTCGGTTCATTCTCGATGGGGTCTTGGTGTTCCACGAAGTTCTGCACGAGGTCCGCTCCAAGCGCCAGAGGGCGGTCTTCCTGAAGCTTGACTTCCATAAAGCCTATGACACGGTTCGGTGGTCCTTCCTTCGTGAAGTCCTCCTCCGCAAGGGCTTTGGCGATCGCTGGGTCACCCGAGTCATGCAGCTAGTCTCGTGCGGCCGGACTGTGGTAAACATCAACGACGAGATTGGACCCTACTTCCCCACCCTCTGTGGGGTTCGCCAGGGCGACCCCTTCTCTCCGTTCCTATTCAACGTGGTGGTCGACTCCTTGGCTGCCATTCTTGATAAGGCCAAGGCAGCAGATCCGAGGGGTGGTGCCAAAAATCGGGGGGGGGGGGGGGGGGGGGGGGGGGCTGCCAAAAATCCCACCCGAACAATTAAATATCTTCAGGGACTGAATTTTTTTTGCCCACTCGGATTCTTTGTCCAGGTACTGCAGAAGTCTTGAAAACAGCATTTCTTCTGACTGCTCTGATGTACATCGTCCTAGATGTAGCAAAAACATGGTAACTCTCCCAAGATGCCCATGAGTCAGTTTCTTATATGTTGGCCTGAGATTTGCGCTAAGGGAATCAGTTATCAGATCATATGCAGTTGGTGATTCAGGCATACACAAGAGGGGCTTCACGGTCCCATCCCTCCAAACATGAGAAACAAACTCTAAGAAGCGCCTTTCGCACCAAACAAAGAAGCTTCTTAACTTTATGGTGCTTATGGGAAAACCAAACTCTGGCTCCTTCAGAAACATTGCAATTTCGTACATGATAAGGATACTTCTCCCAAGGGCGTATGAAGATGCCTGCTGTGGAGAGAACTGAAGGCAAGATAACTTTTTGAGTACAGCCAAACTAATTGAAAATAGCTCCTTTATCCAGAAATTCTGAACAAATGAATGAAATTGAATAGAATCCAGCCAACGTATGTTGTCATCTTGCTGCAAAGAGCTTCTGTCTAGGTTAGAAAGCACCCTTGAATTCATGTTAAGAACCACATATCGGTCATTGTCACCATCTTTTCTCAACCTAAAGTATCTAGCACAAAGATCATCATACCTAACTGCACAATCATTTGATTCTTGGCCAACGGAGTGACGAAGATGAGATAGGACTTTAACTCTTATTGACCTCCAATTGTTCCAGACATACAATATAGTTTCAGGTGATATCTGGTTACAGGCCAGCATAGCATCACAAGACGATTCATCTTCTGATCCTCCCGCTAATCCCAAGTTGTACCCAGAAGCTTGAGGCTGGAGATAAACATTAAGAAGAAAATGGGAAGCAACAAGTTCTATTAACAACTTTCCACATTTTCTGCCCACAAGGAAGGCACAACTTAAAATGGCAAGGGATTTCGGCACACATTTCAGTGCATGTGCTCCTAAGTAATCAAAGAGGAAGCAGCAACCGCCGACTTCATTTGTCGTTTCATTGGTTTTTTCATAAAGTCGATTTGCCACTGCCGTCTACCGCCCCGCCATAGGCCTCCCCTGCTCTCACCCTTCTTATTCTATGCTAGCTTTACTCAAGTTTTCAAACAAAAATATCAACCAAATAAACCAATAACCAGCTCAAGCACGGGCGCGGCGTTGCGCTGCGCCTTCGCCTGCTAGTCATAATCATATGTCGGGTGTGTGCTCATGATGTTTTTATTCTCTTGATCCGACATTGTGAGTTAATAAAAAGCGCCCTGTATCGGGGAAAAGGTAACATGCATACATTTGAATCACATTCTTTGCCAATATATATGTATAAACTTGACTACGAACAAACATAGGCACATAACTTCATGTTTATTTACATGATAGATAGATTACAACCAAGTTTAATTACAACAGTAAACACTGATATATGTCCATCGGCACATCTGCATATTTACAAAGCACGAGAGCCAAACACCTGAATTGTTTGGAGGTTCAGTCTTCCGACAGTAGCAGTTTGGTGCATGAATCTGCCGTGTGCACTAGTGGGGCTGTATATTCTGTGTACATTCTGCTGCTTGGCACATAAATTTTGGATGAGCCAAAATGATGTCCTCTTATTGACCAAGACATATTTGAACAGTGAACTGAATCACTCTAGGCTTAATTTGCTTCCAGCACCTCCCATTCGTCATCGTCATCATCCGAAGACGTCATATGGTCCTTAGCATGGTTCCTCTGAGGCAGATCATCTCTGTTTTCATTGCTCCCCAAGGGCCGGTCTGTGTCAACTGACGCACTCTTGCAGTCATTCTTGTGGGAAGAATTAGCTGAGCTGCTAGTCGTCACCAAGGCTGATTTAAGCTTGCTTACACGGGCCTGGATGCTTGCTATTTCTCCCCTACGAAAGTAAAACAAGGGCATTCATATTCAGAGGTTGTATCGATAATACAAGAGCTAACTATGGTTGGCCAAAGAGCTAGAAGACAGTATACAGCTCAATTGAAAGCATGGCTTAGTAATCTTCACTAGTTACGAATTTTCTCCTTTTTAGCTCTGTTTTTTTTTACTTTGTTTGACACTTGTTAATCATATAGTATTGATTTATGTTAACAATATAAAAATTGCAGTGGGGAATTCCTCACTGTTATGCTAAAAAAAGTGTCATCTCGCATGCAGCACCAAGCTCAATTTCTACAGGTTCTTGATGCCGAGGCCCCCCAGCTCGACCGGCCTGCAGTCATCGTACCATGCTACTGAGCAGTTGCCACCATTAGCATCGAGGTGATCAGTTCAGAAGAACTTGCGCAACCACTTATCGATGGCCTCGAGCAGTCACTTGGGCATCTCTGTTGCCATCATGGTGTGGATGGAATCGCGGGCAGAATCGTTTTCACCATGACGAGCCACCCTCCTTTGATGATCATCCCGCTCAACAGCCACAAACTTGTTACCAGTTTTGTCCAACAAAGGTTGGTAGTCAGCTACCAGATGGAAAGGCAAGGTTGTTAACAAGATTTTTCACTACGAAGAAGACACAAGTCACCCAAGTTTTGGATGAAGAGTTGGGTGGTTGGGGAGTGCACCCACCCTCCTATCGAGATAGGCTCCAAAACAAAAGGATGTACACGACATAGTATGGCAGAGCCTCATTTTAAAATTATACACACTAACACCGGTCAAATAAATGCATGTATGAATGAGCAGTAAGCCTATATTAGTGGGAGAGTGTAACATACTGCATGATATCAATGATGTGACCCTGGTCCAGCAATTGTTCTCTCAGCTGCAACGAGAAATTTTTGAATCCATTAATACAAGGTATGCAAGAAGAGCAACAATTGAAAGAAACAGTAAAATCTACAAACTAAATTTTGCCTATTACCAAAATGTTCTCTTCGGCTTCCTTTTGGAGCTTTCTTGACTCCTCCATTATGCTCCCCATTGTAGCTTCCTTCTCTTTACGTAACAATAGAGCTAATTTATCTTCTTGAATAATTTGCTCCATTGCTGCAGCCTCTTCCTCCATCGAAGTTGCTAGACGTGCATCTAGTTGAAATTTAATCTGTGCACTCGAATTGGGCATGAACATAAAACATTACTATCAATTTCTTACTCACAAAATAACAGCATCCTTGTTCAATGTTATTCTGTTGGCACTTCGCTCTTAATTAAGTTTAGCTGTTGTTACCTCCTGAACAGCTGTAAGCGCTTCATTTCTTTGAGCAGCCAATTTGGTAAGCTTAGACTGAAGGTCCTGAGTTAGAGCCACCAACGAACAATTTTCTCCACACAATACTTGAGCTTGCTATTTATGAATGAATGAATAGTAAGCCTCATTTTTCAATACATATGAAGATACCAGAGCATTAAGAACATGGTACCTTATCATTTGACTCTTTCGAATTCTCAATGAGCTGGTTAAAGTGCTCTGCCATGGCAAGAAAATTTTGATGTGCCTTGTCAGCATTTTGTTTTGCTAGTCGAGACTTTTCCTCCTGAAGCTCAACCTCTTTCATTTTCATGATTGTTGATTCATACAAACAGCTCAATGATTCCTGCAACGAGCTTTATGTGAATTTTCTAAAAAATTCATGATCAAACTATTGTGTTCTGTATATTTAACCAAATTTTCTTATGTATATTACAGTATAGTTTAAATTTTATTACAAAATTCGGTACCATAATTTGGCAAGTGTTGGCATGCAAAATCTTGGCTTACCAATGACTAATCTGGAAAATTCAGGCCTTAAACAAAGCAAAAAATTCAATAAACATTGGCTTGGAAATTTTTGGTGCCAATCAAGCAGGACCCATTTTATTAAGATAATGGAAGCTTTTTAACCCCGGCCTCTGCATCATAGATGCATGCAGCCACACTTATTACAGAGTTTATTACATCAACAAGAAAAATAATCTCGACTAAAGAAGAAGAGGCCAAAATATCCTGGCCAATAACAACCAAGAGCTATTATACCCACAGCAAGACTACTCTATAAACTAAGAAGTCTATCAGTGGCACGCCATCCAAATCGGGACATAAAGCAGGACCCATATGTTTCTCAATTTTTTTGAGAATCAGAACATATGTTTCTCAATTTGTTTCAGTGTATTTTCCTAATGCTTTCAAGTGAGAAAAAAGAGAAATTACTGGCTGCATGCATACCAATGACTGATAAAAGATTAAACTTCACAGTTTACAAAAACATAACTAGGTAACTGATAATTTGTGATTTCATAATTAAGAGTAAGGATTGAATCAAAAGCAATCCCATTGACTTGGCTTTGTACCGTATTTTTAGACTAATAAGCATGTTTTTTTTCGATAAAGGGTAATATATTAAAATCAAACTGATATAAAAAACACCTGGCCTGAGACTAATAAGAAGATACGAAAAAACATACTGAGCTTTTAAAGTGGTTTATTGACAAGTAGGATTAAAAATATTGTTTCTAAGGAGAAAGCCTTAGTCGTACAACAGTTACCTTGCTTTTAGTGATATCAGAAATATTCTTGTTTATTTCAGTGATATGAAATGACTGAGTGGAGTTATCAAGAAATCCCTCACTTTTATCTGCACCAGGCATCATCCATTCTTCATTAGGCTGATCTGCATCAAGCTCAACCATCGGGCATAAGGAGTAGTACTTATCACCATCGAAATTGCACGTACTAGTAAAAGTTCGGCGATTATTGAAATTGAGATGTATTGAAGGTAGCTCCTCATTATGAACTGTCTCGGAACCACCCTTTTCTTGAAAGGGTTGTAATGAATTATCTACGATTTTGGATGAGGCAAATAAGTCAAATAGCTTGTGTTGATCGTCTAGCTTAACAAAAGACTGCTCATTTTTCTCCTCAGTAAAATTCAATGGTACTTTTGTTGTCTCGTCAACTGTGCATAGATCGCCAAATAAATTGTAGAAGTTGCCATCATTTGCTGACTTGTGGAGCTCAGGGGTATTTTCTGCAGTACAGAGTGCACCCAACTCTTCTCCAGCATTATCTTTGTTTTCAAACAGAACTTGTAAGTCATTATTATCCTTTGGGTTGGAGAGCGTATGGACAGTTGGAGCATTTGGCAAATTCTTTGATGTCTGTTTGTCTTCCTTTGAGTGAAAATTCACAAGTAAGGTTTCCAAGTAACAGTTATCTTCTGACTTGTCGAAATCATGTTTACTTACCTCATCAGAAAGTTTCAGAGGCACTTGCCCTCCATGTTTCACTGCACAATCTGAAGGGCTCTCCTTAAATAATGGCAACATATTCCCAGAAGAGGCAAGCAAATCTGATAGCTCATAATTATCATTACAGTGTTTGCGGTTGCCTATTTCAGTCTCTGGAGTCACTTCATCTTTTTCAGCTGCACAATGATCATTACATCCTCCTGAATCAGACTGCTCATACTCCATCATATGTGGCTCCGCTGCAGATGTCGATGACGATCCAAGCAGAGCATAATGCTCCTGAAGAAGGCTGTTCATTACTGTTGTAGGAATTCTTGTTTCATTTATCACCACTTTATCCTCGATCTGGGAACATTTTTCTATTTTGTTCTTACTCTGGAATGGTCCATCATAATCTGAAAACGGATCACATTCACCAACAGTGCCACTGCTCTCAGCTGACGTACCAAATAGGGCACTGGTATCCTCTCGAGCTCCTAGATCCACCAATGATATCCCTCCAGAGTGCAAGTTAGATTTCCTGGCTAACATTTGGAAACAAACAAGCATGAGACTGAAGGCCCCATTGAATAAACAACTAGCAGATGCACATATTTGATTGCTACAAGTATTTCCATGTAATGGATGAAAACAAACAACAGGAATGAAAAAAAACGGTGCAAAACACAGTGCACAAAGTTACTTACAATCAGTATGGTCGTGTTCTGCATAATCAACATCTTGGAGTGTAAAAACTGTTTCAGTAGGTTCGCTTACTGCTGGAATGACATCGGAAAGAACAAATCCAACAGCTGCATCAACATCAGAGGAATACTGACTGGCTACAGCCTTCAATATTCGAAGATCAACCTGTAACACAAATACAAAGGGGAAAAAATAACCTTAAATATGCCATGTTTTCTTTATCTTGATGTACAGTTGCACATATATTAGAATTGGTCGCGTAAATACAGTAGGAGGTGGTTCATGTTAATGAATCCAGTCTCCAGGATGAAGTAAACCATGTTTGGCATTGGTTGACAGGGAAATCCATAATCCACCAAGGCCGCACAATGAATGTCAGAATTTTATATTTATTTTTTGGAAAGGTTGAATAATGTCAGCATAAATGACTTGATACTTGTGCATTTTACTTGGCTGTTGGCTCCTTGCATCTTCTGTCACTATCTTTTACTGTATTTGCCTATAATTACTTGGCTGGACTTATATTATGCACGTGCAGACCTACTACTGATGTCCCTTCCATATATGATTGTACATACTGAGCAGAGCATTCTCTCTCAATAGTATTATAAATTATCCTTTATTGGCCTAAAGCAGAAATTTACCTCCCTCCAAGAAAAACTGAAATGCTCCCGGGAGTCTATCAACAGATCTTTTGAATTGTCCTATTAATAGATTTCATCAAACAGTTCGTCGGCAACCCATACGGTGGTGCCTTGTAGGAGCTAGAGCACGCCCAGGAAAATCCAAAATGCAGAGGACCGAAAATAAGATTCTCCAAATAGAATCTTCGCGTGTAAGCTAGATGAATTACTCCATTTTTTATTTTATTTTTGCTAAATAGGACTACTACATATTTACATAGAAGAAATTGACCTTGAGGTATTCCAAACAAAAACATGAACAAATCTTGTGGAGCCAGCCAGCCGGACCAATCCATACCTGCGGGAAGACCTCTCGCAGGGCGCAGAAGACCTGCTTGAATGCCATCGCCGACGCCTCCAGAAGTGGAAAGGGGCTGGATTTTTGGTCAAGGAGAAGGGGGCTGACATGAAGGTTGGGGGAGTGGAGAAAACCAGTGAGACAGAGAGAGGGGTGACGGATGGAAAGAAAGAAGTCGAGGGAGACGACAGGTGAGGAGGAAAAGCTCGGATGGGGACGCGCCAGTTACTCGCGAATATTCATGGCGTATAGAATGGCAACTGGGGCCGCATTAGCCGTGGGGGGCATACGGTCAGTGAGTGCCACGGGGGGCTGCGCTTGGCTCCAACCTTCCTGGGAGGCTGGGGCGCGAGGAGACCGGCTTGTCAGTGACACGGATAGTGTGGCTCGTTGTCTCACGGTGGGTTGACTAGGACGGCAACCAGAGGACCTTTTTTTTAGAAAAATACTAGACTTGTCCGGTGTTGCCGACACGGAGGCCGTTGGCACGTCAAGTTTCAATGTGGTCCACCCGTCACACATCGTGTGCATTTCTTTCACAGTGCTGCCGACCACCCGTCACGCCCACCGTGAGCCCGTGGTGTCGCGTCGTGCGTCTTCCGCTACACGAGGCCTCATCTGAGACCTGGACAGGCGGGCCGTCCTGGTGCGTAAGCGGTTCTGTAGTTGGCCGCCGGCTGAAGCGCACGACGGCATCGGCAATGGACGCGTCGACGCCTGACGGAAAACCAACCAATCCATAGGGCCGAACCAGGCTACCGACGCGGCTACGGTACACACTGCAGGCCACCGAGTGCTGGAAGCCATCACAGTTTGGTCCAGCATCAATTTTTTCAGGCACAACTCACAGTCTCTGCTATGCTCTCACTCCACGAGATAACTAGGGCCATGGTACGGACAAGGTTGATGGTTACAAGCATCTGTCATATTTACAGGACCGTGGAAACGGTGAAAAAGACGTGCGGCGTACGTGCTACCCCGAGCCCACAGAGCCGAAGCACTCTCACCAATCTTTCAGAAACTCGTCGGCCAGATCTTTGTAGCTCACCTTTTTCTTCTTGGGAGCCGCGGGATTTGGATCTGGGGCTGGAACCCCCGCACTGTATGACGAACTTCCTGCCGGCGGTGCCGGAGCCACGGGATTGGATGCAGAACCACCTGTCTCAGGCACCGGAGCCCTGTTATCCGACATGGAACTTCTCACACGCGGCGGATCATGCTCGACTTTGGCTGGGGGATCGCTGCTCGCGTCTTCCCTAAGCGACGGTATCATGTCGAGGAGCATCGCGTGCAGAGGATCAACCATCTGTTCTATCTTCTCACCTGCCATGCTCTCTCCTTCACCAGCGTCTGTTCTTTGGGAAGTTCCTTTGCTTTCGAACTTTGGACTGCCTGTCTTCTCCTCTGCGGCACTCAGTTTGACGACTGTGGGCTCTCGATCGTCCAATGTGATGAACTGGGCCCCTGCAGGCGGTCCTTGGTTTTCATCCAGGCTATCTTCTTCCATCTTTACGACAGCATCTGTGCCAACCTTTTGATCTTCTTCACCTGTTTCACCAGGGCCGCTTTCGTCAGATTCACGATAGTCTATTTTCGCTTGCCGGGTTCCTCTTCTAGCACTTGTTCTTCGAACTGGTCTAGGAGCAGCTCGAGGTGGTCGTTGGTGCTTGTCACTGCTATCTTCTTCCATCCTGGAGATGGGATCTGTGTTCGACTTTTCATCATCTTGACCTGTTTCACCAGGACCGTCTTCTTCAGGTTCACCATCATCTATTTTTGCCTGCTTATTTCCTCTTCTAGCCCTTGTTGTTCGGACTGGCCTAGGAGCAGCCCGTACAGTTCTCGAACTACTGCTTGTCGCCCTGCCCCTTTTCCTTGCATGTTTAACATGAGATATTTCAACCTCCTCATTTTCAGCAGTCTTGTCATTAGAGGGCTGGGCCTTTTCCTCACTGAAATAAAACATCAACAATCAAAAGGTAAATAGTTGTTTTCAGAGATGATGAAATGGTGGATACGTTGAACCTTCAAATGTGAACATTCAACATATACCTCCTTTCGATTTGTATTTCTTCTAATGTATCCGGTTTAAGGTTGTAGGCGGTTTCAGGCAATTTCATTTGTTTCTCCACTGAATCTTCTAACCACTTGTTACTGACAACATGCAATCTTTTGTCGTGTAGGTAACGCCTCTCAGCTGGAGAGAAGCTGCATAAACAATAGACTCATTACTGTTCCTATTCCCTGTCACTCACATAATATACAAAAAAAAGCATTAAATCATCACCTCTTGTACAATATGTCAAAATTGTACACCTCAAGAACTGAAACTATAACCAAATGGGTAGCAGGAGCAAGCCTGCTGCAATACTGACCACCATGCATTGTAAGGTCCTGCTTCACCCTCTTTAGTGCAAGATCAGATATTACATTGTAGTCCTCGTTCCTTCAGGAAGAAAACAAAAAAAGGAGAAACAAATAAGTATTGACATTACATGGAAGATGATATTTGGCAGTAAATGAGACTTACACTAAAGGTGCATGATACAAGTAAACGCAGCAACCCTGGAAGAAGCAGAATCTTTCATCTGCATAATACTTCTTTTTGTACCGGTGTACCATGCTTGGATCGACAGTAACTTTGTCCATGTTGATGAATATCTGAACAATGAATCAATGAAAGAACTGAAACTATAACCATAAACTAGCCCTTATAAAAAGGGCAAAAAGCAACAATATTTCAAGTCACAGCCAGCAACACCTTTCCTGCCACTTGCTAGTCAGAGCAACCTTCTCAGCACAAGCTAAGAATTTTATGTGATAAAACCACTTTAACAACAAAATTACAATGCCAGGGGATGCGACAATACGTGGATCTATGGCGAAGTAACAATCCAAAATTATGTTTGTGCTGTCATTCAAACTCTAACAGTGCTCGTTGGGTGAGTTGTTTGATGGCCATTATTAGGGAGATTTAAATTGGTGAAATCTGTCGAAGATTTATGTGTCTGAAAGGGATATCGCAACATGATTTCTCTAGCAAAGAGATACTATCAAATAGTGCTTTCTCTATCTGAGGCTTTATTCACGGGATGTACATAAATGTGGCCTTCAGATATCCCTAAAGCTATAGCCTATTTCAGATTCATCTGTCCCAAGGCTCATGTTGAGGGGTTTGCAAATTGCTCATATATGTACTGTAGCAATCCCATGTAGCTTCCAGCTAGCTACAGGGTGTACTGTAGTATGTGGCTATGTGCACCTTCTACTATATAGCTGACTGAGAGAACTGAGCACCACTCAGTTTGTGGGGCCGCATGAACATCAACCCACCCAGGGGCAGATCTAGGCCAAACAAGGCCAAGGTGCACAGCTCATGGGCTAAGGAGCATACACCAAATTGTGCAGAGCCCATGAAATACCAGGGTGCACACACCAACTTTTATGGGCTGATTGCAAGGAAAAAAGATGTTGGACCCTGGTGCATGTGCACCCTGGTAGCCCAACGTGGCTCCGCCCCTGAACCCACCCATTGGGGTTCAACTGTCATGGTTTGGTGCCTGGTGTCTAGGTCGTTCTTCTATAAACAATGCCATCAGCTTCTATAGCCTGCTGTCTACGTCATTCTTCTATAAACAATGCTATCAGCCATACTATAGCTGGTAGCATGATTAATTCAGACCCCCGTAACACATCTTGATTTTTGAAAAATTGTCACATGTGTTTAAGGAGATAAAGCATTTGCCGCATACAAAAATAAGCTCTGTACCTGCTTCAGGTCAGAAACATCGATGTCCCAGTAGTAAAAATCTGCGTACGAGTCGATCTCTTCAGGAAATTTGTGCCTGGCAAAATCTGCAAGAAAGAGGATATACCTGCACAGCAAAATGCATTAGAATATGTTGGGTAAAAAGATTAGAGGAATATGTGATATAAGCAAAGGACGAACTTGGGTTGCAAACGAAGAAGTATTTTTTGCTTGCAACAGTCCAAGATCCAGGAATAATGAATGATCCTTCCGTGGCGTATGGCCGCCTGATATTTGATACCTGAGAGTGCAGCAAATAGCCTCAAACTGTATGTACTCAGCACCCAGGATAAGGAAAAGTAGCCCTGCACAACAAAAGTGGAATACCTTTCTTCTCCGCTGCTATGCAGTGAGTAACAGAGTCATTAAGATTCATCGAGAAAGATCCTCCATTCTCCACAACCAGTTTATGGAAATAGTCGAGGTTATATGACGGAGGGGTGTTGACAAAATCTAAGTATGATAAGGAATGTACCAGTCCGAATATATGGTGTGCTTTAAAAAGATGCAGATATAGTTGCTTGACCTTCTACACAAATGTGTAGGTAGTGGCATATATGCCAAAAAAAAGGATACAGAACATCGTGTTTGCAAATATCAGGGTTTCGCCCTTTAAGCCTGATATGTCAGTCTTCATAAGATGTGAAGGGATGATTGATACATTCTTCTTCTCCCCCCTTTTGTTTATTTTTGGGTTCTGTAAGTTGTCGTTTTTCAGACTCTTATCATCTTCTGCCTTGTGCATTGACCCATTACTTGAGTGCACGATCTCCACAAATGCTGCAATGATCAATATTCCAGAGTTCATCTTTCAGATATATAATCAATATGCATGGGCATCAGAAGCAATGTGCCTTACTGTGAGATATTCAAATTGAAATGAGGATATTGATACAAAAAAACTATTAAAAGCGCAAAAAAGAATTACATTGCACATCAAGGCACTCGTGCCATGGCTTATCATATCTCACTCGTTGAATGCGGGGGAACCTCAAGCAGTATGGGGCAGCAAAAACCTTCAATATATTGGAAGCAATTGTCAAAAACCAACTGGAGAGCAAATCAGTGATTGGCTAAATTGGACAAGAAGAAATATTTCTTGAGCATAACTTTTTTAAAGACTGCAATACAACAAGTATTCGATTCTTTAAAATGAATTACCTCGGATTTAATTGTTCGAATATCACTTGTTATAGATAGTATGACTGACCTGCAATTCGTGATTTAGCAGATCAGATGCTTGCTACAGCTGAGGCTGGCTAGTAAGAAGCCAAGAACCCAAACGATTAAAGAAAGCTTACTTATCAGGGCTTTCTATCCAAACATCTGGCCGCTCCTTCAAATTGTTTGTTACTTCATAAAATCTGGGTGTTTTTTTGGGGGTTCCACTTTTGATGATTAAAAAAATAGCCATTCATGAGACGGAAATGGGGTGCCTTAACAAATAAATTCAAACATGTAGCATACTAAACTAATAATAATGCAAAAGCAGAAACAAAGACAATATACCTAAAGTGGGGCTTCAGTTTCGCGACTAGAGTGGCAAGTTCTTCATCGGAGAGACCAGTACCGACTCGACAAAATGAAAGAAATCTTGCAAGGATAGCAAAATACATAAAGGTAGGAAACAAAAACTTTGACAATCTGACCATATCAAAAGCTCATAAGAAACACTCTGAGAACTATTAGAACATGAAAAACTGAATGATCAAAATGCTATAATTTTTTTACTTGCTTTTTTTCCTTTTGAGACCAGAACTTAGCTATTAAGAACGTCAATATAGTATTAGGAGAACCGAATTCCCTCTCTTAACCATATATCCACCTACTTTCCCCCACATTGGTAGATATAAAGGTACACAAACTACTGTAGGAGAAAAGGTTTGCTTACCTTTTGGGGTGACTATTATCATCTGAAGACACTGCAAGACCAACTAAAAACTGTGCAACCTATAAATCGGTTTCGAATGATCAGAATTCCTTCATAGCATCCACTTGGAAGAACAAAGATAATTTAAGTATAGTCTTAGCATTACAAGAAAATTGCAGTTGGTAAGTCATGAGTTGTTATGTAAGAATCAAGAGTACACATTCAAAACTTTGCACCTCAGCTAGTGTTAATGTTGAAACCAGAACAGTGAAAGAAGTATGTGAAATTCAAAACAAGCACATGTACACACCTCTCCTCCTCGACGCCCTGATCCATAATATCCACCTAAAAAATAAAGGAATGGACATACACTCAATCACTGCACTCAATCAACAGGTGGAAAAGTTTACTGTTAATACTTCAAGTAAGCATGATGATGCTGACCTATAATAATAACATCCAGATCAGCACCAGCATGTATATAATCAGGCTTTAGTTTAAGCCACTTTCCAGTTCGATCACCAGGTTCCCATTTGGAATCAAGGTCCTTTAGTACAATTCCCTCATCTCTAATCACAAACAATGGATTGAAAAATCATGAGACCACATTTAGTTATTAGTGTTACAAACAGATTGCTACGTTGTTTTGTGTTTAGGAAGTGGAAACAAACCTGTTTTCGACAGTCTCCTTGAAGAATTTCTCAACGTCTTCAATATTGGGAGCAAAAATGGACCAGCATGGTTCATCTACAATTTGCAAGCATAACTACTGTTACATATTACTGAAAGGAAAAAAAAGATATAGCAAAAAAATCAAGCTCGTTATGCACTGCAGAAAATAAATTTGTAAACATAAAAAAAAAAAACATGTCAAAGCAAAAGGACAGTTCTGTTAACACCCCTGTGGCAAATTTTTTGAAGATGTCATCTAGATTTATTTATTTGAATCAGATGTCAAGTTGAGACGGCATATAACTTTCAGGAGCTACCTGGGGGGCGATGGGTGTTTAGACCACCTGTTGGAACCAAAATCTCAAGACGACCCTTTAAAGGTTTGACAACCTTCCGCAGAATTTCGTGCCGCTCCGACAAACTTTGGTGGATAACACTAGTGTCTCCAGAATAAAGAATGTCAAAAGCAATATCTGTACATTCCTAGCGTCAAGCAAAACATGGCCAGCATGAAAAGAAAAAGTGATATGAAAAACTGAAGGGTAAAATAATGTTCCTCATAATTAAGTATTTGCGAACCAAAGGAAAATAAATTTCAGGTCATGTGTTAAATGCATATAGATCTACCCAAGCGAGAAACAAATGTCCTAGTGTTTTCAGGACACTGAAACCCAAAAGGTGTTTCATTACCAATTTGCCAGTTACTCCCTCCGTTCGGAATTACTTGTCGCAGAAATGGATGTATCTAGACGTATTTTAGTTCTAGGTACATCCGTTTCCGAGACAAGTAATTCCGAACAGAGGGAGTAGGTATCAATACAGAAAGCAAGATGCAAGAAGCAGTTAAAAGTGAAGGATACAGCACAACTGCAAGGGGAAAAAGGTAATTTCAGTTAGATAGGGACTGCCATACCAGGGTGAATCTAAAATGAACCTATAGTGAACAAGTTAATGATAAAACCTGTCGATTTGTCTCCAGCCCCTCACTAGCAGCCTTTGCTGTGAATAAAATAGTTTGAGTTCACTGTAAAATATTCAACAGAACATGCAAAATATTACTAATTCCAATGAAAGTTTAAAAACCTATTTCCTGGTTTGAGCCAAATTCAGCAAACCGATTAAGCGCAGTATCCCAAACAAGCATCTCCCCATCCAAAATACACCTGAGGATTCAGTTGAATTCATATCAGAGTTAAGAATGAGTGACCAAGTTGTATTGTGAAATAATCTACACAAAACATTGATATCATTCCCACAGAGAGCTTATATTGTCAAGGAAATAATATAAGGGGCAAGATGATCCCATAATAACTCAGCACATTCGGGTTTGTCTATCTAGCTAACTAGCCAAATAAGACCAACAAACTGACTACATGTTCCAATAATCACTGGAAAGATTTTGTCCATTTGTTTATTATGATAGGACTAAGCCCTGAGATGGACTTCTTTCATGCAAAGTCTAGCATCATTCTTATTAATGCTACAGTACCCCCAAAAAAAGAGGATACTACTGCTTAGTAATAATAAACAATACCTGTCAACCAGGATATTTTCCTTAATAAATTTGGACATCCCAGATGTATATTCAGAATGATCAAGAAAGGTCCTGACATACAGAAAACATTAGTGGGCCAAGATGAGGCTCTCTGTAAACTCAAAAACTTATACGTTTCAGAAGAATGTGCAAGTAAATATGGAACAATTTAATTTACCGTGAGAAGAAATGAATCTCTTCCCCATTCTTGTGAATTTGGATACGATCGCCATCAAATTTGCACTCAGCAACCACTGGTTTGCCATGAAGCTGGAGACAGGGAGGTGGCAGTTTGACGAAGCAGATTCAGGTGATGCCAAAGAGAAATACAGAGAGGGTATTTCCTTGGCAATAGTTACAACATGCAGTGTCACACTAGGAGCTAGAAAAAACAAGGAAATACCTTCTTCCATGCAGATGAAGCGTTACCGACTCTCATAGCTAGCTGAGGCCTCACAGCCTTTCCGACTTCTATATCCTGATCATACAACATAGGAGTAACAGAAGTAATGAGAAAATTGTGTGTGCCTGAAAGATATTCAATGACCTATCCATCCAAAAGATGGCTCCATGCATAGACAAAAGAGCAAAAGGTAAGAGCTACGAAATAATACTACATTTTGAAGACTTTGACCGTTGAACCACGAATAGTATGTGTCAGAAACAAAGTACAAGCAACAGCATAATCACCTGACGTTTATGCCTTTGACTTCGATCATTAAGCTTTTCACAGACCCATTTTAAGTCACAAGTGACATTGAATAAGTCCTCAGCGTCAGGATGAAATTCATGGAATATGCTCTTCTCACTGATCCCCAATTTCAAGTCTATGATGGTACAGGAACATCAAAAGAAATTCAGAAGTACTGTTGGAATGTGCATCAATTATTAAGCATAAAGAAACAATAGTCTGTAGAACAAGTTCACCTTTAATAATGATCATGAGAAGCCACTTCATTTCAAGGGCATTGGTTTTCTTGATCATACTTGAAAGAACCGAAGCCTTCTCAGACCTATATAAAATGAGGAGGAACTTCTGATTTCTGACTTTCAGTCATACACGAATGCGAAGGAAATAGATGCATAAGCTACCTAGTATCACTTGCAGATAGACGATCAAGTGCGTCATTAACCTCCTTTATTGTCAACCCACCAGAAGTCATTCCTTGCCTCCGCTGCAGCACCTGAGTAGAAAAAGGAAATTATGTCAAAAGCGGCCTGAAAAAAAAAGGCAAGATAAGCTGCTACAACAAGCAGCATCTTGATAAATCAATACAGCCACATGCATTTTGAATTGAATCGGCGTTTCTTTATACATTTATAGTATCAAACCAATGACACCATATACAACTACCAATAAGGCTTCCAGCCTTCTACTTTCGAGCCATTAGACCATTTTTCGTTACAAGTTGTGCACCCGAATCACAGAGAACACACTGACGATAGCCAGTGGTACATTGCTAAGCATATGAAGAACATCATGTCAAGCACACAGCTGAAAGGTCAATCCCCTAAGTCAACCTCTAATCCTCAACGGCTAAACCCTACACAATTCAATCAGTTGGCACAATCCATCGAACCCCATACAACAATCCATCAACGGCGAGGCGACGCTGTGATTACGGAGAACGACAATGCTGAATGGTGGGGAAAAAAATGGTCCCGACTGTACCTCGGCGGCGACGAGGGAGAAGTTGCCCGCGTTGCGGCCGCCGCCCCCGCGGCGCCAGTTGGTGAGGCGGACGGCGTCGGGGGAGTCCTTGGCGATTCCGAGCGCTTCGACGAGCGCGGCGGCGAGGGCGGCCTCCTTGAGGCCGTAGGAGCCGCGCTCGCGGTCGAGGGACGGGAGGATGAGGCGGAGCGCGCTGAAGTAGTCGTCCCTGCCGCTGGCCCCGTAGGCGCGGTCGAGGAACGTGCGGAGGCGGCCCCGCTTCTTCGCGGACGTGCGGTCCCGCGTCATGGCCTGGAACATCGCCACCAGGAGCCCGAACCGTACCGTCGCCGCCATCGCCGGCGTCGTGGGTGCGGGGTGGGGACGGCAGAGGGTCGAACCAGGGGCCTCTCTGCAAAACTGCGCCGCCGCTATATTGTTTTTTTTTCCTTGGTTCCTTCTCCCGCACGAGCTCCAGAGGGTTCGGAGGAAATGACGTGGTTTACTTTTGTGTACAACAAGGCCCAACAGACAAACTACACTCGTTCGTTGGCCCACCTTTGCTTTCGTCCGTCACCGTACAAGGCCCGAAACAAAGGAGTGAGAGATATTTTTTATTGTCAAAAAAAAAGGAGTAAGAGATTTTTGTGTTTCAGTGTCTAGTTTATTTCACATTGTTGATTCTAGTCCAAAGCATCCCCGTTTTGTGCAGTCTGTTATTTGCTTAGAATAATACAATTTTTCTATTGATAATTGTATTAAAATACATGGATTATTTAGCAAGTAGTTATGCATAGCATCTAACGACTTTGGGATATTTGACGACTGAGCATAGTTCCAACACTGGATTGGTCTCTAAATGCCAGGCAGCTAAACATAGCATTTGACAACTTGGATGTAGACACTTGCTCATAGGTCATACCATTGTGATTAGAGTTAAAATGGTCCCACTTTATCTTTTCCTTTGCATGTTCAAATGGATGAACATTATTCATGTTTTCCCATCTGGACATCATTGTCCGATATATGGCTCTAAATCTTATTTTGTCCGGAACACATATAGGTCCGCACCTTGTATATCCAGGAATTTTACTACCATACCACAACAAGACCTTTTCCCACGAAGTCATGTTTGTCTTTTATAAATTTAGCGTGACCATTTTTTCTCTCCCGCACGAGCTCGAGAGGGTTCCGAGGAATGCCGTCGTTCAATTTTGGGTAGAAGGACCGAAGGGCGCGTCTATAGCTCACGTGTAGCGAGCGTGAGCCAAACAGTATTTGGAAAAATGTTCTGGATGTATCAAAAAAAGTTCCAGATGTATAAAGAAAATTGATAATGTGTATGAGTAACATAGACATGTATTGAAAAATTATGAAGGCCATAAATTAAAAACTGGTAAAGAAACACATAAAACTGAAGCCTAGATACAAAAGCCATTGAAAACTTACACAGAAACACACACATGAAAAAAAAGAACCTGATTTTCATGCTTCTAAAACCCGCTTCCCAGGAACCCAAATAGGGTTGGACCATATAGCGATTGCCTACTGTATTGTAGTAGCCGAGATACAACCTTGGCGAGGCATGAAAGGCCGAACAACTAAGGATGTATTTGATTTGAGAATGAAGTGGAACGCAACGCCATGGTTCCGTTCCACTGGAATGGGTTGGTTTCGTTCTCGAGTTCGGTAAGAGCAATTCCGAGAAATGGAATGGTTACATTTTGGTGTTTGGTTTGAGAGATGGAATGAAATGGAATTGTTCATCTCATACACTGAATGCATATTGAATTGGATTTGGACAGAAAACTAAACTGACAGCTACATTAGTTCATGGGGGGTGTAAATGCATCTAGTGCCACCCCTAGTTGGTTTTGGAGTATTGACGACAAACCTAGTTGAGGGACTAATGTGTTTGTGAGAATTGCAGGATAACACAGGTAGAAGTCCCTCATTGATTCGGTTTTCCTACCAGAAATGACCCCTAAAAATGTAAGAAGACATTGAAGTCAAAGGTGGTATGTGAAGACATTCACATTGAAGACTATGACAAGAGAAGACATCGCATGAAGACTATGGAGCGCGAAGACTTAGTTCTTTCGTTGTTCTTTTTCTTCTTTGTTGAGTCATAGGAACCACCGTACTGTTAAGTGGGGTCCAAGTGAACCAGTTAGAATGACTGAAGTGATGCTTAACCAAAATCCTATGTCTTCGAGTGAAGACTATGAGAGCAAATCTTGTCCAGAGTTGGACAAGTCAGCTTTGCTTGTAGCTCAAGTAAAGTTGCCGTGTGTGTTTGAAATCTGACCATTGGAACACGTGTTAGTTCCTTAGTGACCAAGGGTCATTTCGGACAAATCAGGTCGGGTTGCCTAGTGGCTATAAATAGCCCACCCCCTACAACCATAAACGGTTGGCTGCTCAAAGTTAGTGCACGGCTTTTGTCGTTTGAGAGCAACCCACCTCGAAGCCTTTGAGAGAGAATTCCTTGCGAGGATAAAGCCCTAAACTCGCAGAGCCAAAGAGTGTTAGGCATCACTTAAGTCTTCCTGTCTGTGTGATCCGAAGACTTATTACACTTGAGGACTGTGAATCCTCCAGCCGGTTAGGCGCCGCGTTCTGAGCATCCAAGAGTCATTGTGGATCGCCGGTGAACGAAGTCTGTGAAGGTTTGGAAGTCTACCTTGAAGACTTACCAGAGTGATTGGGTGAGGACTGGGTGTCCTTAGCTCAAGGGGAATAAGGTGAAGACGAGGTCTTCTGAGTTGAATCTCAGCCTCCCTAACCAGACGTACAGTTGTCACAGCAACTGGAACTGGTCCAACAAATCATTGTCTTCAACGAGTCACTGGTTTCATCCTTCCCTTCCCTTTACTTACTGTTGGTCCTTGTGAAGTCATTGTATGATTGCTTTATCTTTTGTCTTCACTGAGTGACTGCTTGTTCTAATTGGCTTCACAATATCTTCCTACCTGATCTTTACTGCCTAGCTGCTATTAGTCATTGTGCTTTCACTCCATTGAATACTTGACTATGGTTTGCCTAGTGTAGTCTACCTTCCACTGCATGGTAATAGGTTTATTCCTATCGTTTGTCTTCGAAACTTCCATGTTTTGAGGACTTTCATAAAAATCGCCTATTCACCCCCCCCTTTAGTCGATCACTAGCACTTTCAATTGGTATCAGAGCAAGGTACTCCCTTGTTCTGTGTGATTCGATTTAACCACCTGGAGTTTTAGCTATGTCGACTGCAGGGATAATCAAAGTCTCCGTTGCGTGCCCAGTCTTCGATGGAATTGAATATCCCTACTGGAAGAATAAGATGCGCATGCATCTTGAAGCCATTGATGTCGACCTATGGTATGTCGTTGAGAATGGCGTTCCCAAGGCTGGTGAAGGTGTCACCGCTGCTGATGTCAAGAAGTTTGTTCAACTGGACTTCACTGCCAAGAACATCATCTGTGGTCATCTGACCAAAGGACGGTATGGCCGCGTGAGTGCTTTGGAAACATCTAAGCTAGTCTGGGACTGGCTCTCCAAGGTCAACGAAGGCGTCTCAACCCAGAGAGATCAGAGAATCAGTGTCCTTCGCAACCTCTTGTGAAGAAGTTCCAAAAATTCACCAAGAAGAAAGGCTTTAGAAAGTCCTCACGATCAAGCTCAAGGAATGATGAAGCTTCTGCTCATGACTACAAGAAGAGAACATGCCACAAGTGCAAGAAACCTGGTCACTACATCTCTGAGTGTCCACAGTGGGACAATGAGAACAAGAAGAAAAAAGAAGAACAAGGAGTATGATTCTGACGACAAGAAGAAGAAGAAATACTCAAAGTCTTCTTCCAAGTCCTCCTCAAAGTCTTCATCACACAAGAAGAGCTCATCTGGCAAGGCACGTGCGTTTGTTGGCAAGGAAATGGATTCAGAGGAGGAGTCCGCTTCTGAGGAGGCGGAGGTGGAGTCTGAGGAGGAGTCCGATTCTGGCGTTGCGAGTCTGGCTACAACATACTTTGCCAAGTCCATCTTCAACACTGAAGACAGTGACTTCATGCCGACACCGATGCAAATGACAAGGACTACTCCGCTCCTACCTACTGCTTCATGGCACGCGGTGCCAAGGTAAACACACGCACTACTCACTATCAAACATCTAGTGAAGATGACTCTGATTATGGTTCCAAACCCAGCTACAAATCACTTGCTAAAATTGCAACTGAACAACAGAAAGCTATGGAACATATTCAAAAACTGTTAGACAAAAGCGATGATCTGTTAGACGCTGAAATGACTCGATCTCAGTCCTTAATTGAAGACATAAAAAATCTTCACGTTGAGTATGAGGAACTTGAAAGTCGTCATGAAACGCTCTCAACAACTCATGAAAAGCTTTCCTATGATTATCTTCAAAGGAAGCAAGATCTTGAGAAATTGAGAGCGGCTCATGAAGATCTTCAAAAGGAAAACGAGTCACTTCGCGCCAAACAGATCAGTTCAGCTCAGGAAGGATTTGAACCACCATGTCTTAAATGCCTTGAGCGTGATAACGCTACTTCTGTTGCTGAATGTTCTACTGCTGCTACTATTGCAATATCTTCAACTGTTGATGTGGTAACTAACCCCTCTACTGAGGATACCACTGCTATTGCTGATGAGAATGCTAGGTTGAAGACATTGCTTGAAACAGGGATGTTCAAAAGTCTCAAAGGGCATCAGACACTATGTGATGTCATCAAAAGGCAGATCCTGAACCGAAACCCTAGGAAAGAGGGTGTTGGGTTCGAAAGGAAAATGAATGCTGATGGCTCTTACTGGAAACCTGAGCAGTACCCCAAAACCACATGGGTTGCTGCAAAGGAACCTTCAGCGGATCCATCCACCCTATCTGGCTTCACTTGTGCTAATCCCATTGTTATTGATGAATCCTTTGATGCAAACTATAAACTGTTTAAGAATCAGAATGGTGAAGTGTTTGCCAGGTATATTGGTACTAACTGCAGGAATGGGCCGCCTATGAAGAAGGTCTGGGTGCCGAAAAGGTGTTTGGAAAATCTTCCTGTGAATGTCGTCATGACACCACAAGTGAAGAAGACAAACCCCAGACCACAGGCTTCATATGGTCCAAAGGCTTCATACAGACAGAGGACTCACCTGAGTCGCACTAACACAAATGTTTTGCAGGGAAACCTTACTCAGGCCTATGAATATGAGCGTGTTTCATTAAACCGCCATGTTCATAAGACCAAAAACTATTCTGCTTATCCTTATGAGTACTATTGTCCACTTGTAAGACTTTTTGCTAGGGCTCCAAAGCCAAAGTTCTCAGATGCTGCACTTAGACTCATTGCTTCGAAGCCACCCTTGAAGATGTGGGTGTCTAAGAAAGCTTAACTCTCTTTTGCAGGGAAAGGTCTCCAGCCGAAAACCAAAATCGTCTGACGCTATTGCTGGGGACCTTAAACATCTTGTAGGGCGCAACATCAAATGCCCAAATGGTCTTATTATGTATTTTGTTCCTGAGTCGCTTGCCACTTGCCCTATTAGTCCTAATCTCGATCTAAGCTTTCATAATTCACTGGCTCGTCAAATGTTTTTGCTTCACAATTCTCTTCGTGAAGCCTATCCCCCTAACTGCACTGTAGGGTACGACACCAGCTACTTCAGAATGGATTATTGATAGTGGGTGTACCAATCACATGACTGGTAAGCGAAGCCTTCTTATGGACTCAACCTTACGTCCATCTGACAAAAGTCACATCACATTTGCTGACACTGGTAAAAGTAAGGTATTGGGTCTAGGTAGAGTTGCAATCTCAAAGGATCAACACATGGATAAAGTCATGCTTGTTGAATCCCTTGGTTTCAACTTAATGTCTGCCTCAATGCTTTGTGATTTAAACATGATTGTGATGTTTGGAAAATATCGTTGCCTTGTTCTAATGGAATCTGACAAGTCTCTAGTGTTTGAAGGGTATCGGAAAGATGATTTGTACGTGGTAGATTTCTCAGCAGGACCACAGCTTGCCGTATGTCTTCTAGCAAAAGCTTCAGAATGCTGGCTCTGGCATCGGAGGCTAGGGCATGCTGGCATGAGGAACTTGCACACTCTTGCAAGAAAGAAGCATGTCATAGGCATCGAGGGCGTCAAGTTCAAGAAGGATCACTTATGCGGTGCCTGTGAAGCAGGAAAGATGACGAGGGCCAAGCATCTCTCGAAGACAATCATGACAATGACTCAACTCATCGAACTGCTCCACATGAATCTTTTCGGTCCCACTCATTACTCAACTCTTACTACTACTGCTTGTCTCTATGGCATTGTCATTGTTGATGATTATTCAAGATATACTTGGGTGCATATAATCCTCTACAAGATTGAAGTGCAGGATGTCTTCAGACGCTTCGCCAATCGAGCAATGAACAACTATGGCGTCAAGATAAAGCACATCAGAAGTGAAAATGGCACTGACTTCAAGAACACTGGCCTAGATACATATCTTGATACTTTGGGCATCACACATGAATTCTCAGCTCCGTACACGCCACAACAGAATGGCGTCGTCGAACGCAAGAACAGAACACCTATTGAGATGGCTCGGACGATGCTTGATGAATACAAGACTCCAAAAAAATTCTGGCCTGAAGCCATTGATACTGCATGCCATATCATCAACCGTGTTTATCTTCACAAGCTTCTAAACAAGACATCCTATGAGCTCCTTGCTAGCAAGAAGCCAAATGTCAGTTACTTCAGAGTATTTGGTGCCAGGTGCTGGATCAAGGATCCACATCACACTTCAAAATTTGCACCAAAAGCACATGAAGGTTTTATGCTTGGATATGGAAAGGATTCACACTCCTACAGAGTCTTCAACCTCTTTCACTATAAAGTGGTTGAAACTGTGGATGTGCGGTTCGATGAGACTAACGGCTCGCAAAGAGAGCACCTGCCAAATGTGCTAGATGAAGTTCCATCTAGTGAATCAATCAAACTTATGGGAGCTGGAGAAATCATACCTTCTGAAGCTCAGCCTGAAGAGGAACTTATCATCTCCGCACCTGATCAACCTGAAGACAATGATCAACCTGACGACAATGCTCAGCCTGAAGATAATCCTTCTAACGATGACAATGATCAGCAAGAGCAAAATCTTCGTCCTGTACATCCTCGTGTTGCAAATGAAGTACAAATTGAGAGAATAATTGATAGCATCAATGCACCAGGTCCACTTACTCGTTCAAGGGCAACACAGCTAGCAAATTTCTATGGGCACTTCGCATTTGTCTCAATATCTGAACCCAAGAAAGTTGATGAAGCCTTCATGGAACCTGAATGGATTCAAGCTATGCAAGAAGAGCTTCAACAGTTTGAGCTGAATAATGTATGGGAACTGGTTAAGCGTCCCGATCCTCGCAAGCACAATATAATAGGCACCAAATGGATATATCGCAACAAGCAAGATGAGCATGGTCAAGTTGTCAGAAACAAAGCTCGTCTCGTTGCTCAAGGATATACTCAAGTTGAAGGGATTGACTTCGCGAGACATTTGCTCATGTGGCTAGACTTGAAGCCATATGCATACTGCTGGCCTATGCAAATCATCATAACATTCTTCTGCATCAAATGGATGTGAAGAGCGCTTTTCTCAATGGAAAGATTGATGAAGAAGTGTATGTTGCACAACCGCCTGGCTTTGAAGATCCAAAACATCCTGACATGGTGTACAAGCTCAACAAGGCATTGTATGGCCTCAAACAAGCCCCTAGGGCTTGGTATGACACACTCAAAGACTTCCTGAAGAGCAAAGGCTTCAAACCTGGTTCCCTCGACCCCACTCTCTTCACGAAGACATATGATGGTGAACTGTTTGTGTGCCAAATATATGTGGATGACATTATCTTCGGCTGCACCAATCAGAAATACACTGATGAGTTTGGATATATGATGCAAGAGCAATATCAGATGTCCATGATGGGAGAGCTGAAGTTCTTCCTTGGTCTTCAAATACGTCAGCAACGCAACGGCATCTTTATATCTCAAGAGAAATACCTCAAAGATTGCCTGAAGAAATTTGGAATGCAAGATTGCAAAGGCTACACGACGCCAATGCCAGCCAAACATCATCTGGGTCCCGACGACAATGGTAAAGAGTTTGATCAAAAGGTATATTGCTCCATGATTGGTTCCTTACTTTATTTATGTGCATCTAGGCCAGATATCATGCTTAGTGTTTGCATGTGTGCCCGGTTCCAAGCGGCACCAAAGGAATAGCATCACTTAGCTGTGAAGCGAATTCTCAGATATTTGGCTCACACCCAACACTAGGATTATGGTATCCAAAGGGCTCAGAGTTTGATCTAGTTTGATTCTCGGATGCTGATTATGCTGGTGACAAGGTGGATCGCAAGTCTACATCAGGCACATGTCATTTTCTGGGACGATCACTTGTATGTTGGTCTTCAAAGAAGCAGAACTGTGTATCTCTCTCCACTGCTGAATCTGAATACATTGCTGCTGGATCTTGCTGCGCTCAGCTTCTATGGATGAAGCAAACACTCCAAGACGATGGAATTCACCTGAAGCAAGTACCACTCTACTGCGACAACGAAAGCGCCATCAAGATTGCCAACAACCCAGTTCAGCACTTGAAGACAAAGCACATTGAAATTCGTCATCACTTTCTCAGAGATCATGTTGTGAAGGAAGATATTGATATCATACACGTCAACACTGAAGAGCAATTGGCAGATATCTTCACCAAGCCCTTGGATGAGAAGAGGTTTTGCAAGTTACGGTGTGAGCTAAATATCTTGGAATCCTAAAATGTCCTGTGACCAGGCACACATCCTAACACTTATGCATGTTGAAGACTTAGATGTGCAACACACGAAGTAAAGTATATCTTCAATCAATGAAGACTTACATTCTGAGTGTGAATACATTAACGTGGAATTTGACTTCAGAGCGCCACGATAATTGTGCGCCATGTCTGGGTCTAATACTTCCTATATGGTGGGTAACGCCACCACCAAATTCTTCTGTTTGAAGTGTTTTACCCATGGCGTTACATGTGCTATGTCTTCACATTTTGTTTTTCTTCATTTTCAACTTGTCTTCATGATTATCTTCACTATGTTGACTTGATTGTCTTCTGATATATACATACTAGTGTTCTGGCCTCTACAACATTCACTTATAGCTACGTCTTTCTTGTTGAATCTTTTGAACTAAGTGAATGTGATCGGACCCTAATCTCTCTATGCGTTCTATCTCAAACTCTATCTGTCCAAATCATATGCATTCTATTAGAACTGTCGAATGTCTTCTCTACGTCCTAGTCAGCAGAAGATACAGAGACAAACATTAAGTCCGTTTTCAATGCTAATTCCTTCACCTGAAACCCGAAGAAGTGGGAACGACCACCCGACAATCCAGGCGTGCGTGGGAACATGGAACAACCTCCGATATGTTGCATGATGGCCACGTGTCCTTCGGATGTGAATTGCCAGGGGCACCTATGTAATAACACTGTGTCGTCCCTGTCCCTATAAATACACGCCTCACCACAGTCATTATCCTTTCTTCCACTCTCGCACAAACCCTAGCACCACCACTAGCCCTCGACGACGCCGGCGATGAAGCGCTTAGCTGCCGCGACCTCACTGACGCCATCTTCACGCCGGCCGCGGACATCGTCTTCTCCGCCGTCGCCGTAGGTGTCCTCCGTCGCCAAGTTAGGGCACGGACGATCGAACTGCTCGGCCTCCTCTCCCACTCCATCTAGCAGTTCTTCGTGTGGTAAATAAAACTTCCTTTTTATGGCCCCTTTGATCCTATAGATTCATCACTTTCTACCATAAGCAGTTTCTGTTCACACAAGTTGGATCTATTTCATACTGCATCTCATAATATGCCTAGTATGTTCACTTATGCTTCACAAAGTAGTTATATTCCTCACTCGTACTTATTCCTGGATTCGTACAAATCTGGAACCAACTCTCTATCTATGAGTGAATGTCTTCGCACTATGAGGTCAATGTCTTCTAAACTGATTTATCTTCAAAATCTTCTGAGAATGCATATGACCTCTTCCCCTTCCCTCGCACCTTAATGCTGTCACATGTACATGTCCGTGGGAGAATCCCTTGGTTCTCATAGTCTGCATTCGTTTGCAGAATTCTTACAGCATCACATTAACTCTCCCGAAGCCAGTTCCTGTTTGACCAGAAAGCGAAAGCCTTTGAAGCCTTTAAACGTGTTGAAGCCCTTTAAGCTTCATGGCACCGTAGAAACCTACAAGAAAGGGTGGCAGACAGCGTCGTGGCAACACCTCAAGAGATTTGCCTCCTGACCTCTATGAGCTGTACAAGACAGATCCAGAGGAGGACTACAATCAGCGAAAAACTCGAATCCAATGGATTCGAAGATATTGGGAAGAGCAATGGTTCAAGTATAGGTTTGTGACCCAAGAATATGCTGAGAAGAACGCCATCAAACGACCATGGGGAGACATTCTATACAGAAATCTTCAACCCAAGTCCAGAGCTGAAGCCATTGAACAAGGCTTCTATCCTTGCATGGTCCGTGGACCGCAGCCTGCGGATGCAGACCCATCTTCATTACTGTGGTGCCGCGATGATAATCTGTTCAAGCGCAACCTTCAATTTGCCAGGAACTCGGCCAAAGAGAACAAGAAGTCACGAGGCTTAGACTTCAATCCAGCCCCCTCTGCTCCTCGTGCTGATGGCACACGCGAAGCTGAACCCAATCTTGTTGGGCCCTTCTACAACCTGGAAGGTCTCATCACTCATATCATGGTTCAAGGGATAGCTGTGGATGAGCCTGCAGATGACGCTGAATCTGATGAAGCGCCTGCACCGCCGAAGCCAAAGAAACTGAAGAAGCCTAAAGCTTCAAAGCCTACTCCTGCACCAAAGGTCTTATAGGCGAAACCTCTGGCCACTGCACCTCCTGAACACAGTGTGCAATCTGAAGATTTGTCACGCATCTCCAAGCCCTCGAGAGTAAAGATTCCCTTGCAACCCACCAGCCAAGAACTGACTGCTTCTGCTATTCTGCGCAACGACGCCATTGATCTGTCGAGCGATGAAGATCTTGCAGATGACGATCTTGAGCAACTGATCAAGAGCAAAGAAGAAGCAGAAATCTTCAATGATTTGCCTCTCTTTGACGTAGCAATCCTTCACAACTTCATTGATGAGTGGTTTGAAACCCCCAATCTCAGCTTTGATGATCTGCAACTTCCAATTGGCCTCAGCGTCGCTTTCACTGGCACCATTGCTTCTGAGCTAGCTCTAGCTCAGTGCATCATTGAACTGAAGCAAAAGATCGACTATGAGAAAGCTCAGTTCAAGCAGCACATGGCAAAGCTCAGCGTGCAAGATGTCAAGAACTTCAAGACTATGCTGCATGAGCTCAAGGAAGCCTTTCTCAAGAAACGCGAAGAAGCTAAAGGTTCTCGTGAGCGCATGAAGAGTCTGACTGACAAGTGCGTGCAAGCCTACAATGAAGCTGAAAAGCGCAAGGCTCTTGGGCGTCCTGGCATCGATCTCAGGATGGCTGCAACGAAGAAGAAGAAGCCAGCTGTGGCCAAACCCGAAGCAACACGGCAGGAAGCACATCCCATTGTCTTCCCAGCCAGTATGACAGGCTCGAAGCCTAAGGTCCCCGCAGTGGCTTCAGAATTAAAGAAGACAAGGGCTGCCGAGGCTAAAGCCAGAAAGAGGAAACATCCTGAAGCTTCTGATGTTGCTCGCTCCAAGAAGAAGCGCAAAACCAAGAAAGATCGGACTGCTCGCACAGAGCCCCTTATTGTTGAGCCCATCTCGGTTGCTCGTCCTGCCTCTTCGCATCAAGAACGACGGATGGTAATTCATGAGCCTACTTCCACAGAGGCTCCTGAAGTTGAAGACATTCCAGCAGTTGACCCCACCGCTGCTGAAGACATTGGTCACCATGACAATGTTGAAGATGATGAAGTCCTTCCTTAGATCGAGCACCAATTGGTATCATCGCCTGTGCTTATGCACAGCGAACTCATCAGCATTGGTCGTCCTCTGACACCAACTGCTCAGGATGCATCGTGGGCTGATCACCCACAGAGACAAGACACTCCAAGCTCTCCCCAACCGCAAGCTACCCCAACAGTGCAAAATGATGATGACTTTGTGGCCCAGCACACTCCATCTCCACAAGTGTCGCCCGCATTATGCAGGCTTCGCAAAGGACCAAGGCCCCAAGTCACTCCCACAATGCACGTGTCTAAACCCGAAGCCAAAATGGATGAAGACATTCCGGCTTCATCAGCCGATGAAGAAGAAGATGAAGAAGAAGCCCCAAGAGACACAAGAGTTGCTACACCCTCGTCTCACCAAGATGTTGTTCTCGAGGAGAACGTGGCCAACCCTCCAGTTTCTGAAATGGAGGTTAACAACCCTGAAGTAACCACCAACATCACTGCTGACGCCAATGACGTTGTCATGGTTGACGCCAATATGGCGCCGGAATCCAATGAGGCGCCAGAAGCCAATGAGGCACCAGAAGTCAATGCTGCAACACCTGAAGTCAATGCTGCAGCACATGAGGTCCAAGTACCTGAAGCACATGTGGCCCCTGAAGCCCATGAAGACAATGCCAATGCCCCTGTTCCCCCTCCAAGACCTCACACAATGGAGCTGGCATTTGATCGTGGTCAGCCAGTTATGGTTCGATGGCCCATTCTGACTCCTCCGCCTGCTGCTGGTCCGCAATTTGAGTACCACGTCGAGCACAGGCCTCAAGTCCAAAAGCCCAAGCCAAGACTTCCACGTTTCCCAGGCACTGCCACTTCACCTGGGGTCTTCAATGCGAATGGCTTCGTGGCACATAATACCTTCTTCAACAGCTCCAAGAACCCTTATACAAGACCGCGCATTTCCTCAGATTAGTTCTGGAGCTATCAGCAGCGCAACTACTATTCCTGTGTCCTATACAATCAAGGGCGCATATTTCCACATATGCGCCTCGACTCTGAAGCTATAGCTGGTCTGGCCTGCCTCGAAGAAGCATTGGACTGTTTTAGAGATGCTGGTCTGTTGCAGTTCATCACTGACAAGGAGCACTGGAATGAAGAATTGTTGCTTCAATTCTATGCCACTCTTCATATTCGAGGCTACAACAGGGATCCGAAGACTTGGGTCCTTGAGTGGATGACAGGAAATGTCCATCATGAAGCTAAAGCTCTTGATATCATTGAGCTCACAGGCCTGCACACTCCTGGTGAATACTATGAACCAGGTTGTCAACAACATTAAAATGCCTTGGAAAGCATCTTTCAGAAGCCAGAACCCAACATGAGTCAAATGCTGAGCATGATGAAGCCTCTGCCTCACGACGCTGAATACCCATCTGAGTTCTTTGTTGAAGACCTAGAGTACCTGCCTCGCACCATTTACCACATCATCAGGAAGACTCTATGGTCTGTCAAAGGACACTCATCTGCAGCGAAGCTTGAAGGAGCAATGAAGACTTTGGTTTTCTATATCTTCAATGGCATCAGCTTCAATGCTCAAGACTTCTTCATCAGGCAGTTGGCTGCGTCTGGCTCCGACATCTTTGGGTTAAATTCTATGCTCCATGGGTCATGCGTCTGATCAAGCGTCACTCAGCCTTCAACTATCAGCCGTCTGCGCGCAATCATCTTATATTCTTGCCCGAGATTGATCTGTCAGTTGAAGCCATTTACCCAGAGCCTGCTAAGGATCCCATTTATCTTCACAATGCTGATCACCAAAACTTCACCCAGCCCATTGAAGGAATTCCAACAGTGTCTCATGTTTATCCCCTTGCTGGAAACACACGTGCCCCTCGTGCTCAAACTGATGCCACTGGTAGCACCATTGCGCAAAGGCCTCAAAGACGATCTTGTGTCCTCAATGACCGAGAGCTTCTCATCGCGCTGCATCAGAAACAGGACAAACATCACGACTGGCTTAAGCGTCAGATACAAAGCCTCTTGGTGGATGTCAACCGCATTCGCAATCTTGCCACCAAGAGTGCCTTTGTCACTCATGAAACCTATCGGAGGTCGTGGAAGAGTTTGACCCTACTGAGTGCTGAAGCTGATCTGCACGACGATGGCTTCACCGAACGCTTCAAGTTTGACTCAACTCCTCCCAGAAATGCTCACTTGCGTCGGACTCCCTCACTTGAAGACTCTGAATACTCATCCTCAGCTGCGACCGTAAATGCCAGAGTCATCGATGACCAAGATAATGCAACTTCACCTCCTCCAACTTCAGCGCGTGACAACACTGCACCAAGTTTGTAAGTGCATCTAGTGCCACCCCTAGTTGGTTTGGAGTATTGACGAAAAACCTAGTTGAGGGACTAATGTGTTTGTGAGAATTGCAGGATAACACAGGTAGAAGTCCCTCATTGATTCGGTTTTCCTACCAGAGATGACCCCTAAAAATGTAAGAAGACAGTGAAGTCAAAGGTGGTATGTGAAGACATTCACATTGAAGACTATGACAAGAGAAGACATCGCATGAAGACTATGGAGCGCGAAGACTTAGTTCTTTCGTTGTTCTTTTTCTTCTTTGTTGAGTCATAGGAACCACCGTACTGTTAAGTGGGGTCCAAGTGAACCAGTTAGAATGACTGAAGTGATGCTTAACCAAAATCCTATGTCTTCGAGTGAAGACTATGAGAGCAAATCTTGTCCAGAGTTGGACAAGTCAGCTTTGCTTGTAGCTCAAGTAAAGTTGCCGTGTGTGTTTGAAATCTGACCGTTGGAACACGTGTCAGTTCCTTAGTGACCAAGGGTCATTTCGGGACAAATCAGGTCGGGTTGCCTAGTGGCTATAAATAGCCCACCCCCTACAACCATAAACGGTTGGCTGCTCAAAGTTAGTGCACGGCTTTTGTCGTTTGAGAGCAACCCACCTCGAAGCCTTTGAGAGAGAATTCCTTGCGAGGATAAAGCCCTAAACTCGCAGAGCCAAAGAGTGTTAGGCATCACTTAAGTCTTCCTGTCTGTGTGATCCGAAGACTTATTACACTTGAGGACTGTGAATCCTCCAGCCGGTTAGGGTGCGCGTTCTGAGCATCCAAGAGTCATTGTGGATCGCCAGTGAACGAAGTCTGTGAAGGTTTGGAAGTCTACCTTGAAGACTTACCAGAGTGATTGGGTGAGGACTGGGTGTCCTTAGCTCAAGGGGAATAAGGTGAAGACGAGGTCTTCTGAGTTGAATCTCAGCCTCCCTAACCAGACGTACAGTTGTCACAGCAACTGGAACTGGTCCAACAAATCATTGTCTTCAACGAGTCACTGGTTTCATCCTTCCCTTCCCTTTACTTACTGTTGGTCCTTGTGAAGTCATTGTATGATTGCTTTATCTTTTGTCTTCACTGAGTGACTGCTTGTTCTGATTGGCTTCACAATATCTTCCTACCTGATCTTTACTGCCTAGCTGCTATTAGTCATTGTGCTTTACTTCATTTGTAGCGACCCGACCCCGAATGGATCAAGTGCTCTGTGCTCAGGTGTCATCCCTGGATTCAGTAATGCTGACACCACACAGTACATCGAAGGATTTATAGCAGAGTGGCAATCACACACTTATTACATCGTTGTCTCAAAGAGAACCTTATTACAATAAATATGGCTTAAGGCATCTAGTGTTGAATAACAGCGGAAGACTTTTGGAAGATAAATGGGTCATCAACTCCAACGGCATCACTGAGTATAGACCACGACCTAAAAGCACCTACTCGTCGTCTTGAGAAGTCTGCAACATGAAAGTTGCAGCCCGAAACGGTCAGCACATGGAATATGCTGACAAAAGTAACACATAGAGAGTAAATGGAATGAAACAGCTTATACTTATATGCCATATATGTGGCTGGTGGAAAGCTCTATGGTTACAGTTTTTTGCGTAAGCCAATTTTTCCCTACTGCAAAGGAATAACTTTATTTAACTATCAGGGTGGTTGTGAAACATCGAGAATGGTTGGACAGCATTCCGATCCCAATTAAGTGAACAATTAAAACCCAACAACATTAATTAGAAGTAACATGATGAGATTCACATGATATTCAAGTACTAGATACTCAAGATGTCCATGACCAGGGACACGCTAATCATGATTAGTTTGTACACTCTGCAGAGGTTTGCGGCACTTTTCCCCACAAGACTCGATCGCCTCCGTTTGGTTTCTCGCACTACAGGGTGTTTGAGAAACGGATGACCGAGACATAGTTTCAGAAGCGCTAGCACCTTACGATCGGGTAGACCGGTACACCTACATCCCCTACATCTGCTAGTCTACCACTGTAAGAGTTCGCACAACTTAGTCAACTATGCCAGAGCCCATAATGGCTTGTGGCTGCACACGGAAGTTTCTAGCATGAAAGATCTTATGATCCCTTTGAGCCTGGGTGGCGTCCAAAATAAAAACAGGCAAGTCCTGATAGACATCAGGTGCCTCAATCCACCCAGATGTGTATTTAAGTTGCCACCTTAGATAAACCATTAATAACAATACTCAACATCTGTCATGGATATCACTCACCCATCCATGTCTACTAGCATAGCATGGCATAAAAGCAAACGTAGAAGTAAACTCCCAAGGTTCATAATAAACAGGTAATAGGTACTACCTCATCTACTTCCCATCCCACAATTTAATTTAGATCTAATCATGCAATGTGTGAGGATTGATTCTAAATGAAATAAAACATGGGTTTGTAGAAAAGGTATGATCAAAGTGTTACTTGCCTTGCTGATGATTCCGCGAGACCTAGGGTTTTCGAAGTAACAAGCGGCGGCAATCCGGGTGATCTATCCGCAGACAAACAACAAGCACACAATAAGTACTCATCTAATGCACAGGTAACTCGAACAGAGAACGAACAGAAAGTTCAACTAAGAACTCTGGTTGCCAAAGAAAGAACGAACCGAACAAAGAAACGGAAACAAACGGCCGGAAGAAAACAACTCGGTTCTAGGCAGTTGAAACTAGGTCAATTTTACCGGGGCAAAAACTTGTTTAAGTTGATTAGACGGAACGGCGGTTTCGAGACGAAACTCCAGGCACTTGAATCACCTGATTCCGATAAACGAGCGGGAAGAAAGACTAAAACGAGGATCGGATCTGAGATCACGATCGCGGAATAAATCCGACGAAAAGAAAACGAAAAATGGTTAAACGAACGGACGTTCGTTAACCGAGAAAGAATCGGTGATCACGTTCGTTGAGACGAACGGTCCGAAGAAGAACGAAAACCGATCTAGGGTTTTCGGAAAAGAAACCGAAAAAGAAACGGAAAACCGATCTAGGGTTTCGGAAGAAAACCGAAACAAAAACCGGAAGAAAAGAAAAGAAACGGAACGGTTCTTTTAGGAAAAACCGGACCGGGGAAGAAAAAGAGAGGCGCGGCTACCTCGGGAGCGGGTCCGGGCGGCGGCGGCTAAGGCGGCGGCGGCTAGGCGGCGGCGGCTAAGGCGGCGGCGGCTTGGGGCTGCGCGCTGCTGCTTGCTGCGGCTTAGGAGGAGAGGGGCTTGGGGTTTTGATGTGAGGAGAGGGGGGGTAGAGGGGTATTTATATTGGTGAGGGGAGGGGGTTTCTTGGGGTAGGGGACAAGAAATAGAGTAGGAATAGGAAAGAAAAAGAGGAAACGGAGTAGGACTAAAGTCCTACTAGGACTCCAAAAGGGGCGGCGGCGGCGGCCTCCTGGCGCCTGGCGCGCGCGGCGCGGGCGATGGCCTGGCCGCCCAGGGCGCTGCAAGATTTTTTAATCGGTTTCGCGCGCAGAAAAACACAGAAAAGAAAATCTAAACGAACTCAAAAAATCTAAAGTAAATTTTCCCCGACTCCTAAAAATGAGCCGAACAAAATGAACTTTACTCCGGGCCTAGAATGCAATTTTTTGAAAACGCGCATTTTTCCCTATCCAAAAGAAATGCAAATAAACTCCGGCAAACCAAAATTTGACTTATTCATTAAATCTTCATTTTTCCTAAATTTGGGAAAGTCATATTATTCCCTCTCTTATATTTTTGATATCGGAAAAATTATTGAAGATGAAATAAATAAATCAAATGATCCTCTTTTCAAATTCGAGAAAACTCTCAAATATGAAAATAACGAAATCTCCAACTCTCTCCGTGGGTCCTTGAGTTGCGTGAAATTTCTAGGATCAACCAAAATGCAAGAAAAATATGATATGCATGATGATCTAATGCATAACATTCCAAATTGAAAATTTGGGATGTTACAAACCTACCCCCCTTAAGATGAATCTCGCCCTCGAGATTCAGGTTGGCTAGAAAATAGGTGAGGGTGGTCCTTGAGCAAATCTTCTTCTCTTTCCCAGGTGGCTTCATCCTCTGAGTGGTGGTTCCACTGAACTTTGCAAAACTTGATAACCTTGCTGCGAGTAACTCTGCTGGCATAATCGAGAATCTTGACTGGCTTCTCCTCATACGTTAAGTCGTCTTTCAACTGAATGGCTTCGAGTGGCACGGTATCTCTTAGCGGTACCTCCGCCATCTCGGCATGACATTTCTTCAGCTGAGAAACATGGAATACATCATGAACTCCTGACAGTCCCTCTGGTAATTCCAACTTATAAGCGACTTCTCCCATACGTTGCAAGATCTTATACGGTCCAACGAAACGCGGTGCTAATTTTCCCTTAACTCCAAAGCGCTTAACTCCTCGAAGTGGGGATACTCGAAGATAAACTCCGTCTCCAGTTTCGTAAACTATCTCCTTGCGTTTAGAGTCTGCGTAGCTCTTCTGCCTGGACTGGGCTACCTTGAGCCTATCGCGAATCAACTTAACTTTCCGTTCAGACTCCTTAATCAAATCTGGTTCAAAGAATTGACGGTCTCCAACTTCGTCCCATGACAATGGTATCCTGCACCTCCTTCCGTATAAAGCTTCGAAAGGTGCCATCTTCAAACTGGTTTGATAGCTATTGTTGTAGGAAAACTCCGCATACGGCAAGTTATCGTCCCAACTAGATCCATAATCTAGTGCACAAGCTCTCAGCATATCTTCCAAAATCTGATTGACTCTCTCGGTCTGTCCATCTATCTGCGGATGAAAAGCTGTGATGAACTCTAATCTGGTTCCTAAAGTCTCATGCAACTGATTCCAAAACTTTGAGGTAAATTGGGTTCCTCTATCTGATACGATACTCCTCGGAACTCCATGCAAACAAATGATCCTAGTCATGTATATCTTTGCCAACTTAGCACTGGTGTAAGTGGTCTTAACTGGAATAAAATGTGCTACCTTTGTCAAACGATCAACTACTACCCATATCGAGTCATAGCCTGCTTTCGTCCTGGGTAGTCCTGTGATAAAATCCATGCCTATCTTATCCCACTTCCATTCGGGTATCGGCAATGGTTGTAACAATCCTGCTGGCTTCTGTTGCTCTGCCTTTACTCTCTGGCATACGTCACAAACTGCTACATATGCTGCAATATCCTTCTTCATTCTGGTCCACCAGAATGTTTCCTTTAAATCCAAATACATCTTGGTATTCCCTAGGTGAATCGAGTACGGTGAATCATGTGCCTCTTGCAAAATCAACTTCCTGATCTCCGGGTCATTGGGCACATAAACACGGTCCTCAAACCATAGGGTATCGTGTTCATCCTCACGAAATCCCTTTGCTTTTCCTTTGCTCAATTTCTCTTTTATAGTAGCAATCTCCTTGTCAGATTTCTGGGCTTCTATGATTTTCTCCATCAATGTTGACTGAATCTCCAATGCTGCTACATAGCCTCTCGGAACTATTTCCAAGCATAGCTCACGAAGGTTTTCTGCTAACTCCTTGGGTATTTTCCCCGTCATTAGAGTATTGACATGGCTCTTACGGCTCAATGCGTCAGCTACTACATTAGCTTTTCTGGGATGGTAATGCAATCTCATGTCATAATCCTTGATGAGCTCCAACCATCTCCTTTGTCTGAGGTTCAACTCCTTCTGCGTGAAAATGTACTTCAAACTCTTGTGGTCCGTGTACACCTCGCAATGATTTATAATGAGGAAATGTCTCCAAGTTTTCAATGCATGCACTACAGCTGCTAACTCCAAATCATGCGTGGCATAATTCAACTCATGAGGCTTCAGTTGTTGTGAAGCATACGAAACAACTCTCCCTTCCTGCATAAGCACTGCTCCAAGTCCTCGACGTGAAGCGTCGCAATACACCTCATAATCCTTGGTCTGATCTGGCAAAATCAATACTGGTGAGGTAACCAAACGTTTCTTCAACTCCTGGAAACTAGCCTCACACTCCTCAGTCCATTTGAACTTAGTATCCTTCTTCAACAACTCCGTCATAGGCTTTGCAATCTTTGAAAAGTTCTCAATGAATCTCCGGTAGTATCCTGCGAGTCCAAGAAAACTCCGGATCTCTCCAACTGTGGTTGGTGCTTGCCATTCGGTTACGGTCTCAACCTTTGTGGGGTCAACTGCTATACCTTCTCCGGATATAACGTGTCCGAGGAATCCAACTTCCTTCAACCAAAACTCACATTTGCTGAATTTGGCGTATAACTGATGTTCCCTTAGTTTCTCCAAAACCAAACGCAAATGTTCCTTATGCTCCTCTTCATTCTTTGAATAAACCAGGATGTCATCAATGAACACTACGACGAACTTATCCAAAAACTCCATAAACACTTTGTTCATCAGGTTCATAAAATAGGCAGGTGCGTTAGTCAATCCAAATGACATAACGGTATACTCATACAGTCCATATCTTGTGGTGAATGCTGTCTTAGGTATGTCCTGCTCCCGAATCTTCAATTGATGGTACCCTGATCGCAAATCGATCTTGGAAAACACTTTAGCTCCTTGCAACCGATCAAATAGATCGTTGATCATTGGCAGTGGGTACTTATTCTTGATGGTCACTTCATTCAATCCCCGATAGTCTACAACCATCCTTAATGATCCATCCTTCTTTTCCACTAGAAGTACGGGTGATCCCCAAGGCGAAGAACTTGGGCGAATGTAACCTTTATCCAATAACTCCTTAATCTGGTTCTTAATTTCCACCAAATCCTTTGCTGGCATCCTATATGGTCTCTTTGATATTGGCCCAGTGCCTGGCAATAACTCAATCAAAAACTCAATGTCTCTATCCGGTGGCATGCCTGGCAATTCCTCAGGAAATACATCAGGAAAATCCTTTACCACTGGTACTTCCTCCTGCACAACTCCTGATAAGGAATTTACTTGTGTCCTGTTTGGCACATGCCGGGATACATACTTGATCCTTCTTCCTTCTGGTGTGGTGAGCAAAATTGTCTTACTGGCGCAATCGATGTTTCCTCCATACATCGACAGCCAATCCATACCAAGAATCACATCCAGACCTTGGGATTCCAGAATAATTAAATCCGTTGGGAAAACATGCCTTCCTATACTTAATGGCACTTGAAAACATCCTTGTCTGGCCATGTACTCTGCTCCTGGCAAGCTTACTAGCATAGGTGTTTTAAGAATCCTAGTGGGCAGGCTATACTTTTCCACAAATCCCCTTGATATGTATGAATGCGATGCACCAGTATCAAAAAGAACGAGTGCGGTAAATGACTTAACCAAAAACTTACCTATTACTGCATCGGGCTGATCTTCAACCTCCTCCACACTAATGTGGTTCACCTGTCCCCTATTGAAAGGGTTCGGCTTCTTCCCAGAGCTTCCATTGCCATTTCCATTCTGGCCTTCAGGACATTCATTTGCATAATGCCCTGGCTTCGAACACTTATAGAAAGTGACGTGGCTCAGGTCCTTCTTGGCTGGGGTGGATGGGGTGGTCCGGTTCTGGCCGTTGCTTCCTCCATTCCCATTACCATTCTTGTGGCCATTATGGTTGTGCGAGCTACCTCCTCCATGGGTATGCTGAAACTGAAATCCCGGTTTAGGGGCAAAACAGGGCTTCTGTTGGGCTCCAGAGTTATACTTCCCCTGTCCATATTTCCTCTTGCGGTTCTCAATCTGCTGTTGCTTCCCTTCAATCATGATGGCACGATCTACCAACTCCTGGTAGTTGTTGAAACTTGCTACCATCAACTGCATGCTTAGCTCATCATTCAATCCTTCCAGAAACTTCTCCTGCTTAGCTGCATCCGTAGCAACGTCATCTGGGGCATAACATGCTAACTTGCTGAAGTCGTCAACGTACTGGCCAACTGTCCTTCCTCCTTGGCATAAGTTGCGAAACTCACGCTTCTTTATGGCCATAGCTCCTGCTGAAACATGGGCAGTGCGGAAAGCTTGCTGAAACTGATCCCATGTGACAGTGTCAACTGGGTAAGTGGCTGTAAAATTCTCCCACCATGCTGCCGCGGGTCCGTCAAGCTGATGTCCGGCAAACTTCACTTTCTCACCATCCGTGCATCCTGCAGTGGTCAACTCCCTTCCTATCTTGCGGAGCCAATCGTCTGCTACTATCGGCTCGGTGCTACTAGAAAACATCGGCGGATTCAGCCTAAGGAAACGGGCTAAGTGGTCAACAGGTGGTGGTGGGTTGTTGTTGTTGTTCTGCTGGTTCTGGACTAACATCTGCATCAATTGATTCTGCTGCTGGATCAACTGAGTGAGCTCCGGTGGAAATCCATTTTCACGTCTCGGAGGCATCTGAGGGTTTATAAAAGACGAGAATTGAGAATAGAGTGAGGTCTAAAGGGAAAACACTACCCATATGCACATGAGGCAAAAACACACAATTCACTTCAATCAAACAAGGGCTTACAAACGATCTAAAGCTATCGCAAAAGTGCTTGACTATAATGTTTACATGGGGGAATAATACTACTATTTGGTGGTCATCTAGAAATTTGAACCGGTGGAAGACTCCATGATATCTGCTCCAGCTTCGTCTTCAAAGTCAGGTTCACTTGGATCCGAATCGGTGTCGTCGATGATGATGTAGTTGTCCGGACATGCGATGTACTCGTCTTCCTCCGTGGATGCTAACTTCCTCTTGAGTTCTTCAATCTCCTGCTTAAGATCGCCATTGTGTCTTGCTAGAGCTACGATCTCGTCCATGTAGTCCTTGCGTGTAGACTGCAGTTCTCCTTCTAGCTCGATGATCCTTGCCTTTGCATTCTTCAACTCTATCATATCATTGCACATCTGGCTCTCATGGCGTTGAATGTGCTGGTTTAACTCCTGGATGAAAGATGCAATGGATCTATCCTTCTTGGTGCTGACTAACTCCCATTGCTCATCTCGGCGTCCGCAAATCTGGTAGATAGTGTCCTTGAGGTCTTCTTGGTAGACTTCTCTAATGCGTCCTATGGTGATATGAGCTGCCATGCTCCTTCCCAGACTCCAGGTTGGTGCATTGAAAACACTATCTATAGGCTTCGTGATTGGCGCAAATGTTCTTCCCGGAACGTGAGCTTGAATCTTCCAGCGCTCCTCTTCAGGCAGAGTGGCGTTGAAGGTTCCCGTGAAGCTTGGCAATCCAATGTTCAGGTACTTGGTGACTTCCTTCAGGTGAAATCCAAATGGTGTGCCTTCATCCGGTTGAGCGTACTTAATCTTCGCGTTCGTCATCCTAAAAGGGTAGAAAAGATGAGGAGTTAGAAAATGAGAAGAGAATGATGATCTATGGCTTTAACTTAGTGGTCGTGTCCTACAGTCAGCGTGTGCTCTGATACCATTCTCTGTAGCGACCCGACCCGAATGGATCAAGTGCTCTGTGCTCAGGTGTCATCCCTGGATCAGTAATGCTGACACCACACAGTACATCGAAGGATTTATAGCAGAGTGGCAATCACACACTTATTACATCGTTGTCTCAAAGAGAACTTATTACAATAAATATGGCTTAAGGCCATCTAGTGTCGATAACAGCGGAAGACTTGGAAGATAAATGGGTCCATCAACTCCAACGGCATCACTGAGTATAGAACCACGACCTAAAAGCACCTTACTCGTCGTCTGAAAAGTCTGCAACATGAAAGTTGCAGCCCGAAAACGGGTCAGCACATGGAATATGCTGACAAAGTAACACATAGAGAGTAATGGAATGAAACAGCTATACTATATGCATATATGGCTGGTGGAAAGCTCTATGGTTACAGTTTTTGCGTAAAGCCAATTTTTCCCTACTGCAAAGGAATAAACTTATTTAACTATCATGGTGGTTGTGAAACATCGAGAATGGTTGACAGCATTCCGATCCCAATTAAGTGAGCAATTAAAACCCAACAACATTAATTAGAAGTAACATGATGAGATTCACATGATATTCAAGTACTAGATACTCAAGATGTCCATGACCAGGGACACGGCTAATCATGATTAGTTTGTACACTCTGCAGAGGTTTGCGCACTTTTCCCCACAAGACTCGATCGCCTCCGTTTGGTTTCTCGCACTACAGGGTGTTTGAGAAGACGGATGACCGAGACATAGTCTTTCAGAAGCGCTAGCACCTTACGATCGGGTAGACCGGTACACCTACATCCCCTACATCTGCTAGTCTACCACTGTAAGAGTTCGCACAACTTAGTCAACTATGCCAGAGCCCATAATGGCTTGTGGCTGCACACGGAAGTTTCTAGCATGAAAGATCTTATGATCCCTTTGAGCCTGGGTGGCAGTCCAAAATAAAAACAGGCAAGTCCTGATAGACATCAGGTGCCTCAATCCACCCAGATGTGTATTTAAGTTGCCACCTTAGATAAACCATTAATTAACAATACTCACATCTGTCATGGATATCACTCACCCAATCCACGTCTACTAGCATAGCATGGCATAAAAGCAAACGTAGAAGTAACTCCCAAAGGTTTCATAATAAACAGGTAATAGGTACTACCTCATCTACTTCCCATCCCACAATTTAATTATATCCTAATCATGCAATGTTTGAGGATTGATCTAATGCAATAAAACATGGGTTGTAGAAAAGGTATGATCAAAGTGTTACTTGCCTTGCTGATGATCCGCGAGACCTAGGGTTTCGAAGTAACAAGCGGCGCAATCCGGGTGATCTATCGCAGACAAACAACAAGCACACAATAAGTACTCATCTAATGCACAGGTAAAACTCGAACGAGAGAACGAACCAGAAAGTTCAACTTAAGAACTCCGGTTGCAAAGAAAGAACGAACCGAACAAAGAAACGGAAAACAAACGGCGGAAGAAAACAACTCGGTTCTAGCAAGTTGAAACTAGGTCAAATTTTACCGGGGCAAAAACTTGTTTAAGTTTATTAGACGGAACGGCGGTTTCGAAATGAAACTCCAGGCGTTTGAATCACCTGATTCCGATAAACGAGCGAGAAGAAAGACTAGAACGAAGATCGGATCTGTGATCACGATCGCGGAATAAATCCGACGAAAAGAAAGAGACGAACGGTTAAACGAACGGGCGTCGTTAACCGGGAAATAATCGGTGATCACGTTCGTTGAGACGAACGGTCCGAAAGAAGAACGAAAACCGATCTAGGGTTTTCGGAAAAGAAACCGAAAAAGAAACGGAAAACCGATCTAGGGTTTCGGAAGAAAACCGAAACAAAAACCGGAAGAAAAAGAAAAGAAACGGAATTGTTCTCTTAAGAAAACCGAACCGGGGAAGAAAAAGAAAGGCGCGGCTACCTCGGGAGGCGGGCTCCGGGCGGCGGCGGCTACTAGGCGGCGGCGGCTAGGCGGCGGCGGCTAAGGGCGGCGGCGGCTTGGGGCTGCGCGCTGCTGCTTGCTGCGGCTTAGGAGGAGAGAGGCTTGGGTTTTTGGTGTGAGGAGAGGGGGGGGGTAGAGGGGTATTTATATTGGTGAGGGGAGGGGGTTTCTTGGGGTAGGGGACAAGAAATAGAGTAGGAATAGGAAAGAAAAAGAGGAAACGGAGTAGGACTAAAGTCCTACTAGGACTCCAAAAGGGGCGGCGGCGGCGGCCTCCTGGCGCCTGGCGCGCGCGGCGCGGGCGATGGCCCTGGCCCAGGGCGCTGCAAGATTTTTTTTTAATCGGTTTCGCGCGCAGAAAAACGCAGAAAAGAAAATCTAAACGAACTCAAAAAAAAATCTAAAGTAAATTTTCCCCGACTCCTAAAAATGAGTCGAACAAAATGAACTTTTCTCCGGGCCTAAAATGCAATTTTTGAAAACGCGCATTTTTCCCTGTCCAAAAGAAATGCAAATAAACTCCGGCAAACCAAAATTTGACTTATTCATTAAATCTTCATTTTTCCTAAATTTGGGAAAGTCATATTATTCCCTCTCTTATATTTTTGATATCGGAAAAATTATTGAAGATGAAATAAATAAATCAAATGATCCTCTTTTCAAATTCGAGAAAACTCTCAAATATGAAAATAACGAAATCTCCAACTCTCTCTGTGGGTCCTTGAGTTGCGTGAAATTTCTAGGATCAACCAAAATGCAAGAAAAATATGATATGCATGATGATCTAATGCATAACATTCCAAATTGAAAATTTGGGATGTTACATCATTGAATACTTGACTATGGTTTGCCTAGTGTAGTCTACCTTCCGCTGCATGGTAATATGTTTATTTCTATTGTTTGTCTTTGAAACTTCCATGTTTTGAAGACTTTCATAAAAATCGCATATTCACCCCCCTCTAGTCGATCACTAGCACTTTCAATTGGTATCAGAGCAAGGTACTCCCTTGTTCTGTGTGATTCGGTTTAACCACCTGGAGTTTTAGCTATGTCGACTGCAGGGATAATTAAAGTCTCCGTTGCATGCCCCGTCTTTGATGGAACTGAATATCCCTACTGGAAGAATAAGATGCGCATGCATCTTGAAGCCATTGATGTCGACCTATGGTATGTCGTCAAGAATGGCGTTCCCAAGGCTGGTGAAGGTGTCACCGCTGCTGATGTCAAGAAGTTCATTCAACTGGACTCCACTGCCAAGAACATCATCTGTGGTCATCTGACCAAAGGACAGTATGGCCGCGTGAGTGCTTTGGAAACATCTAAACTGGTCTGGGACTAGCTCTCCAAGGTCAATGAAGGCGTCTCAACCCAGAGAGATCAGAGAATCAGTGTCCTTCGCAACCTCTTCAACCGCTTCAAGAGAAATGACAATGAGAATGTCCAGCTCACGTTTGATCGACTCACTGACATCACAAATGAGCTTCAAGCTCTCGGTGCCACTGAGATCACCAAGCATGAAGTCGTCAAGACACTCCTGAGATCACTTGACAGCTCGTTTGACACCCTAGCCCTGATGATTCAAGAACGTCCTGACTTCAAGACACTCGATCCGTCTGACATACTTGAGAGGCTCAACACACACGAGTTTCAGCTTTCTGAGAAAAGAGACATCTACGGTCCCAACTATGGGCGAACTCGTGTCTTGAAGGAAAAAGCTGTCTCCTCATCTGAAGAAGAATCTGACAGTAGTTCTGATGATCCTGAAGACATTGGAAAGGAGCTTGCTATGCTTGTGAAGAAGTTCCAAAAATTCACCAAGAAGAAAGGCTTCAGAAAGTCTTCACGATCAAGCTCAAGGAATGATGAAGCTTCTGCTCATGACTACAAGAAGAGAACATGCCACAAGTGCAAGAAACCTGGCCACTACATCTCTGAGTGTCCGCAGTGGGACAATGAGAACAAGAAGAAGAAGAAGCGCAAGGAGTATGACTCTGACGACAAGAAGAAGAAGAAATACTCAAAGTCTTCTTCCAAGTCTTCCTCAAAGTCTTCATCACAAGAGAAGAGCTCATCTGGCAAGGCACGTGCGTTTGTTGGCAAGGAAATGGATTCAGAGGAGGAGTCTGCTTCTGAGGAGGCGGAGGTGGAGTCTGAGGAGGAGTCCGATTCTGGCGTTGCGAGTCTGGCTACAACATACTTTGCCAAGTCCATCTTCAACACTGAAGACAGTGACTTCATGCCGACACCGATGCAAATGACAAGGACTACTCCGCTCCTACCTAATGCTTCATGGCACGCGGTGCCAAGGTAAACACACGCACTACTCACTATCAAACATCTAGTGCAGATGACTCTGATTATGGTTCCAAACCCAGCTACAAATCACTTGCTAAAATTGCAACTGAACAACAGAAAGCTATGGAACATATTCAAAAACTGTTAGAC